>NC_066871.1:48516699-48562756 GCF_022985175.1 Labeo rohita
CTGTCAAATAGAACAAACGCTGTGGGGGAGAGGGGGGAGAAGAGACTGGAGTTGGGAAACGCTGCCTTAGAGGTCTGTCTTAAATCACTTTCGGGAGGAACCGTGAATAGAGAGTCATCAAATCTTTTGGACAAAGACCCAGCGAGTTTTCTGAGGAGAGGTGAGCAGTTAACGTCTCACAGCAGGCAACAAGCATGTGAGGAAAACGTAGTTATTTCAATAAGACCTGAGCGGTTTTGTGTGTTTGTATGTTCGTGTGTTTGTTTCATTGTTTGATGTTTTCGCTGTTGTTGAATTAGTCGTGATCTGTGATGGTATTGACGCGAACCAATAGAAGCTGCTCTGATTTTATTTCTAACTCTATTTCTCTTTTGAGATTTTTAGGCTGTTTGGTAGATCACATTTGTTATAGTTGGTTCTATATCGTGTCAAAGTTAGTTTTAGGTTCGATATGCACTGGATAATCACTTATTTAATTGAGTGCAACTTGTAGAAAGAGAGGTAGGCTAACTGAGGTAAGGTATTTGAGTACTACACTTGTGTAGTGTGTACATAGTTTTAAAATTGGTTTTGTATGTTAAAAGCCTGATAGCTGCCATTCGAACCGTGGTGCGCACCAAACAAGTGGACCAAGACCACTAAAAAGATAGCTCTGAGTCCACTTTTAAACAAACTCTGGTGTGATTCGAATAAAATAAACACACATTGTTGGCACCAATAGCCTCGCAGTTACCCAGTCAACATATAGCGACATTGCACTGCGGGCGACCCGAGTTCGAATCCCGATCCCACTGAGTTCAAATTCCCGGTCCCACCCCCTTCTTTCTCTCCCAGTTTGCTTCCTGTCAAAACTACACTGTCCTATCTAAATAACCACATACAAAATAAATCTTAAAAAAACAAAAACAGGAAGTAATGACAAAATAAGACACAATTTCATGAAGGGAACATGGTGCATTGGAACATTGGTGTGTCCAAAACAAAATAAGCAGAAGGCAAATGTGTAGTAACAAATGAGTTTGCAGGTGGTGAAAATTAAATTATACTTACACACAAGTGTTCAGAGAGTTCCGTCTCAAAATAAAAATCACACAGCCCAGTGAAACGTTCTGAACAAATTATTATGCCTTTAGGTTCTGTATCTTTAGTTCTGCTGTCAAACGTGCCAGTGTGAACACTAAGCAGATCAGGACCAGATCAGTAACTTTTTCCTTTTTAGTCTGGGCCAAATTAACCAAACTACACGTGTGAACACACCTTTAATGTAATTGCTAGAACTGACAGATGGTCTCTTGGGTGTCATGTTACAGTTCAAATGATTCTTTGTGGTTTTTATCGAATGTTTCATATTGATATATAATAACTGCATATTGTTAAAACTAATTGTGATATTTTGATATCTTTGTAAGATTATAAACGCTATAGAACAAGGGCAGGGGAAAGGATATCCAATTAATATTGAACCTAAAACTAACTTTACTGTACTTTACATGGTTAAAATACATGTTCTGATTTTAAAAAAAAATGTGACATTTTACATCTAAACATAAATATAAACAGATTTATAACACTGAAAACAATTAACTTCATGGTACTCTGTTTACAGAAACTGTTTATAGTTCATGTTCATGTAAAAATATAACATGTTAGTCATTTAATTACTTTAGTGCTATGAATATAGTTATTAGAATATCAAACTATATTTAGATATTATGTGCTGTAGTGTAATTATTTACCTGTAGTTGTTAATGAAGATGAGTGTTACTAAATTTCTGTGGTCATGCTGTTTTATTCTTACTTGCAAAATCTCATAATGCAGGAGTAAAAACTTCATGTGGAAATGTATTGCTCAGGTCATCCTTGAGATGATTAGTTTTGGCTTGAATAACTAGTTAATGTGTCATCATTGGACTCACGCTCTGATGGCAAAAAATTATACCATCTTTATTGTCTGTGTGTACAATTGCTGAGATTTCGGAAGCTTCTGGAGCCGAAATTTAATCATGGTTCATTTTGTTTCTGACATCTGCTGTCTAATCAGAGCAGAGAGGGTTCGCAGAAAGGAGGGATTTAGAGGGACTGAATCATCAGACGATATATTTGCAAGATTTGGCATTAAATGATTTATATTCTGTTGTCCATGAGTATAAAAACAAACTCAGTAACTGATACATTTTTTATTTTGGCAGATCAGCCCCTCCCACTGCAATCACATCATCAGTGAAGCTCCTCCCACTGCAGTTCAGCATTAAATGCTGGAATATTCCCATCAGTTTACAAGTGAAGATGAGCCTCAAAGCATCAGGAAGAGCTGAAATCTACAAAGACTGAGATGAAACACACTAAGGATACTCGAGAAGAAACAAGTTGGTTTTTAACAATTATTCTTAAAAGCATTTCTGAAAAATGTTATGTTTTTAAATTTTATATGAAATTTAAATTATATACATACAAACCCAGATTTATAGTTACTGATAACTGGTAACAGGGTTGGTGAATGAGATCAACATTGTTCGTGCAAAAACTGAGACAACAGATTGAGATTATTTTTCTTTTCCTCCTGTCATGCTACAGAAAGACCCAGGTGATGTAACTTTTTGGGTGTCACAGTTTAAAAAAAAAAATACTGAATATTTTTTTTTAAATGTTACTATCACGTTAGATAACTGACTCATGGATCAAATTCATTTAACATTTCTCACTAGAAACATGGGATTTGTGCCTATAATGTTTAAAAAATAATATGAAGATTGTGGTAGAAATAGTTGGAAACTCAGAAGCAAAGACCAGGAGACTCTTGAGTATCTTCAACAGGTCTGATGCTACAGTCATCAAAAGTTTAGCTAAGACAGAGTTTCATTGTATTTTTAGGCATTTACTTTACTCAGCATTAGAAGTGACCAGTTAAACAAAACATCTAAAGACAACACAGGAAATCAACCCCCAACTGTGAGCTTCAGCAAACCTACCCCCCCCCCTGCCACAGAACACCCTCACTAGAAACTATATTGAATCTAATCAGTAAACAGATGCCATTATGTTCACATAAAATGTCCAATACAGTGTATATCACTCTAGGATTAGCAGAACTTGAACTGTTCTTAAATATTTATTCTGTCGTGGTTTCCCTCTTTCCCAGTTGAAGAAACCTGAGTTATTAGGGGGTCCTTGGAGTTACCATTATAACTTGAAACAGATGTTCTTCCTCACCCTGGCCTCGCTAGTGGGCCCCTAATAATAACAAGGGACATGCTTGCACAGTTAAATGTAGAATAGAACTATAATGGTACAAAGGTTATGAAGTCAGATAGACCTTTATTAACAAGTTAACAAAAGGCAGAGTAATGTATGAACACCACTACAGAGTCTCATCTCATGTATATACATCCTAAAGTTGTTTGCAGTACTCCATATATGCACTGTTGTATTTTTTTTTTACCATATATGCATTCCTTAAGGTTGATCAGTAGCTGTCATGTATTTCTAGCTCTTGAACTGGTTCTTTCCATGTCTGTGTTTTTCAAGCTTTAAATAGTTCTCTCTGTTCTTAGCTTACTGCACAAAGTTACTACACACAGTCAGATGATTATAGCAGGCAAGGCACTGAACCCCCAACTGCTCTACGGGTGCCGCAGCAATTATTCAACCACATTCCAGGGGAAATCAGAACCAAACTTCTCCCCTCACCGTTCTTCGTTGTACTAGAGGCAGAAGGAAGGAAGTAAAAGATTCTAATTCCCTAACTTTTTGAAAATATTGGGAATATCAACATATAGAATACATCACACAGATTAAAATTGAAAAAAAAGTATAAGATGTCTTCAACTTAGATGTTTTGTGTATTGTAAAGGGTTTCTCAATGTATGGTTTATCTCATCTTCATTGCCTTACTAGAAGTGTACTGGAATTGTTATCCAATGTTTGCAAATTTAACCCCTGTGCATCAATGAAAAAAAAAAAAAGTTAAAAAGTGAAACAAACAAACAAAAAGTTATAGACGTTTAAGTTTATGAAACTATATATTATATATATATATATATATATATATATATATTATGAAACATGTTGAACTTGCTAGACAATCAAAGCCATAAATCTAAAGTTGTGTTCCAAATTTACATTTACATTTACATTTATTCATTTAGCAGACACTTTTATCCAAAGCGACTTACAGGTGGGGAATACATCAATTGATTTGTCCTAAAGAGGCAAAACGACCTACGGAGTGCTCAAATTACCATATAACAGGCATTGTTCAAATAAGTACAAGCTAGAAAGGGAAAAGAGTAGATTTTTTTTTTTTTTTTTTTTTTGTGTCAAGTAGTGTCGAAAGAGATCGGTTTTCAGCAGTCGTTTGAAAGTTGTTAGGGAGTTGGCATTCCGGATAGCGGTGGGAAGATCATTCCACCAGCCAGGAACGGTGTAAGAGAATGTTCTGGAAAGTGATTTTGTGCCTCTTAGTGATGGTACAATGAGGCGTCGCTCACTGGCGGATCTCAGAGTTCTGGAGGGAGTGTAGATTGGTAGCAGTGAGTGGAGGTGTCGAGCCTGTGGTTGTTCTATATGCAAGCATCAGTGTCTTGAATTTGATGCGAGCTGCAATTGGGAGCCAGTGCAGGGTGATAAAGAGAGGTGTGACATGGGCCCTTTTGGGCTCGTTGAAGACCAGTCGTGCTGCTGCATTCTGAATCATTTGTAGAGGTTTGATTGTGCATGAGGGAAGACCGGCTAGAAGAGCATTGCAGTAGTCCAGCCTGGAGATGACCAGGGCCTGGACAAGAAGTTGTGTGGCCTGCTCTGTTAGAAAGGGCCTGATCTTTCTAATGTTGTGTAGGGCAAACCTGCAAGATCGAGCAGTTTTAGCAATGTGGTCTTTGAAAGTCAGCTGGTCATCAAGGATAACACCAAGATTTCTGGCAGAACTTGATGGGGTAATTGTTAAAGTACCTAAACTAATGGTGAAATCATGCTGTAGAGTCGGAGTGGCAGGGAAAATAAGGAGCTCAGTCTTTGCCAAGTTGAGCTGTAGATGATGTTCTTTCATCTACTCCGAGATGTCCGCCAAGCAGCCTGAGATCCGTGCAGCTACTGTTGGATCATCTGGTTGAAATGAAAGATAGAGCTGCGTGTCATCAGCATAGCAGTGGTAAGAGAAGCCATGTGCCTGTATGATGGGCCCCAGTGATGTAGTGTAAATGGAGAAGAGGAGGGGTCCAAGAACTGATCCCTGAGGAACCCCAGTGACCAGATGATGTGCTTTGGATACCTCCCCTCCCCAGGCCACTCTGAAAGACCTTCCTGTGAGATAGGATTCAAACCAGCCAAGTGGAATCCCTGTGATACCCAGTGATGAGAGGGTGGACAGGAGGATCTGATGATTGACTGTGTCAAAAGCAGCAGAAAGATCCAGCAAAATGAGTACTGATGATCTGGAATCAGCTTTTGCAATCCGCAAGGCTTCAGTGACTGACAGTAGTGCAGTTTCAGTTGAGTGGCCGCTCCTGAACCCTGACTGGTTAGCATCCAATGAACTGTTCTGTGCGAGAAATAGTGATACCTGGTTAAAAACGACTCGTTCAAGTGTTTTTGCTATGAATGGAAGGAGAGAGATCGGTCTATAGTTATCTATAAGTGAAGTGTTTAATGTAGGTTTTTTGAGCAGTGGGGTTACCCGAGCCTGCTTGAATGCAGTGGGGAAAGTGCCTGTGAGGAGAGATGTGTTGATGATGTGTGTAAGTGCTGGTAAGAGTGTAGGAGAGATTGCTTGGAGGAGGTGAGAGGGGATAGGATCTAGTGGGCATGTTGTAGGATGGCTGGAGAGGAGAAGTTTGGATACTTCAGAGAGGGGACAGAAGGAGAAGAATGGGGTGTTAGCTGTGGATGTTGTCTGTATTGTTTCCTGTATGTGTGGAGACGAGAACTGGCTGCTAATAGTTGTCGTTTTGTTAGTAAAGAATGTGCGAAATCGTCGGCTGTTATAGAAGTGGTGGGAGGTGGTGCGGGAGGGCAGAGGAGCGAATTGAATGTTTTGAAGAGGTAACGTGTGTTTGGAGCATTGTTGATCTTGGTGTGGAAGTATGAGGATTTGGCAGTATGGACTTGAGCAGAGAAGGATGAAAGTAAAGACTGATACATACTGAAGTCAGATGGATTAAATTTAAGGTTGATATCTCAAAAAATTAGCTTTCAGTAAGATTGTGTTTGGGCGCAGTACCAGATTTTTCCTATTAGATGCCAGCAAAACTCAACTGGTGTGCACAGTGGTTGTATTTGTGATTTGCAGTAGTTTTTCTCTCTCAAATATTACAAGCACACACACATTTATTATTATTTTTTTTTTATGACACATACAAACCACACTCTATCTATCTATCCAATTGGCTCTGTAATATGCAGAAAACAGCAATAAGGTGAGTATTTGCTTTATAGGCCAAACCTGAAAAAAATGTAAAGCCTTGCCAACAGAATGAAAGTCTATTAACAAAAATTGCATCATTTTACAGTTAAATGGCCTTGCGATTAAAAACAGCCATTTTAATGGGTTTCAATGGTGACATTTTTGTCCTGAGAGGAACTATTTAGTGCCAAATATATATATATATTTTTTTTAAAGAAAATGGGGGGTGAAATCGTAAAATTCCAGTAAAAATACACACCTGAGACAACATTCATGCACCTGCCAATAACACAGGCAAAAAAAAAAAAAAAAAAAAAAAAAAATACAAAAATTTCCAAAATGTCACACAAGGATTAAATGTAGTTTTTTCATCTATTCTTGTTAATATGCACTTAGGTTGCTCTTTGTAATAGTTTGATTATTATCTATATATTTTACCATTTCCATTGTGTTCACTTTTGTATTAATAACTAATTACCTCATGACAAAATAATAAACCTCTTATTAACTCCTAAGACCATTTCCAGTTTAACAAACTATGCTCTTATGGTCCAAATTTCAAAGCAAACTAATCCTATTTGATCCTATTTTGATAATCCTTTTGCTTTAATTTCAGTTCTCAATTTTTTACTTTAATCATAACTTCACTAAATGTTTTCCCAAATAGAGCATTATTTGGTATCTAAGTGAAACTTCATGTATATTTCATCAATCTATAACTAATTACAAGCTTTGTTTTTGCCAAGTTATTCTAGCTGTTTCATGTGCCTGTTCTCCTAATGCAGTTAAATCATCATCTGTATAATTGATAAATCTTTGTTGATTATATAATTAATCCATTCTGTAGTTTTATTTAGTGTAATCCAGATAAATGTTGAATCAAACCCTATATTAATTCTATCTTTTGCCATAAATTTGTTTAGAATTTGTCTAGGTTATACATTAGGGTCTGGTTTATAGGCCCTTTTAGTTTTATTGTTTTCCTCAATTTTTTTCAGTTCCCCACTGCCTCATGGTAATTTAATAAAGCAATCATAGTCTTTCACATATTCCTTTTCATCCAGTTGATAAAGGAGCCAATAGTCATTCTTTTCCACAAATTTAAACGATATCTGCTATTATTCATGATTGATCATCACATGTTTCTTTAGCAGGTAAAGCTATAGTTTGATTATCACAGTTTTCTGGCTTTTTCCTTTCTTATTTGTTCTGCTCACAGATCTGGAGCTCTCGTGGAAAAAAAAAAAAAAAAAAAAAAAAAAAACTCATATGTTTCAACACATAATGCTTGAAAAAAGGGCTTTCCTTGCCATTAAAGCTAGGAAACCCCTGGTGACATGATTCATTACATTATTTTTATCCAATATGATTGGTAGTTCTTATGTATAATTCATCAAACCCTTCGGTTACTAGGTAAAAGCAAATCTGGATTTCTTAATTGCTTCAGTTTGTTTACTCAGAGCCATGAGATTATATATTTAGACACCTGTATAGATTAATTTCCCTTTTTGTCTTACTTAGATATGATTCAGACACACTTTGGTCCAAGTGTTGGAAACATTTAGTTTTCAAATTGATCCTGCAAGAAAAAGAAATTTTAGTAATGATTAATAATAAAACAAAAAAACATTAATATACCTCATTAACTGAAACTTTGTGGGACATACTTATTTCATCAAAATGTTTGTTGTACTTTATAGCAGTTGTCTATTACATCAGGCCTTCTTTTTATGTCTTTTCACTTCACATTTCTCTCTGAATTATACTGAAGTTCTAAAATTATTATTATTATTTTTCCTTTCATTTCAGAGCTGATGGAAGAGAACAAGTAGTGAAGTGGAGGAGGAGCATCATGACAAACCTGGAGAAAAACTTTTAGGTCACTCAAAGAATAAAAAGACATTTTTAAAGAAAGGAAGAGCCAAGAAATCTTTCACCTGCACTCAGTGTGGAAAGTGTTTCTCAAGGAAATATAATTTTGAGCTTCACATGAGAGTTCACACTGGAGAGAAACCATTCACGTGTGATCAATGCGGGAAGAGCTTCGCACAATCAGCAAACCTTAAAAAACACATGAGAATTCACACCGGAGAGAAGCCACACACATGCGATCAATGTGGGAAGAGCTTCACAGAAAAAATACATCTTAAAGCACACATGAGAATCCACACTGGAGAGAAACCGTTCACCTGTGAGAAGTGCCGGAAGAGTTTCACACAGAAAGCACATCTCAAGCAGCACATGATGATCCACACTGGAGAGAAACCATACCCATGTGATAAATGTGAGAAGAGTTTCACAGATTCATCACACCTTAAGAGTCACATGAGGATCCACACCGGAGAGAAGCCGTTCATGTGTGATCAGTGTGAAAAGAGATTCTCAAACAAACAACATCTTGAGCATCACATGGCAGTTCATACTGGAGTGAAGCCGTTCATGTGTGATCAGTGTGGAAAGAGTTTTGTGAACTCTTCAAAACGTGAAAGACACATGAAAATCCACACTGGAGAGAAGCCGTTCACATGTGATCAGTGCGGAAATAGCTTTAAAGAAAAAATAGACTTTAATAGACACATGAGGATCCACACTGGAGAGAAGCCTTACGCATGCGATCAATGTGGAAAGAGTTTCACAGATTCAGCGTACCTTAAGATTCACATGAGGATCCACACCGGAGAAAAGCCGTTTGTGTGTGATCAGTGTGAAAAGAGATTCTCACTTAAAAATAGACTTAGGATTCACATGAGAATCCACACTGGAGAGAAGCCATTCATGTGTGAACAGTGTGAAAAGAGATTCACAATCAAAAAAAGGCTTAAAGAGCACATGAGAATCCACACCGGAGAGAAGCCGTTTATGTGTGATCAGTGTGAAAAAACATTTGTCTTTTCATCAAACCTGAAGAAACACCTGACAGTTCATACGAAGGAGAAGCCACATTTATGTGAATGTGGAAAGAGTTTTTCACTGCCCCAAAGTTTAAAAGTACATCAGAAAATTCATACTGGTGTGAGAGATTATATGTGCTTTGAGTGTGACAAGACTTTTATTTCAGTGACCCATTTAAAACAGCACCAGAGGATTCACACTGGAGAAAAACCTTACAAGTGTTCACACTGTGACAAGAGATTCAGTCTGTCAAAAACTCTGAAAGCACATGAGAAGATCCACAGCAGATAGAAGCCGCACACGTGTGATCAGTGCAAAACCAGTTTTGCTTATAAAAGTCACCTGAAGATACACATGAAAATTCATGCAGTGGAGAAACCACTTAGTGGAGAAACCAATTAGTTTCCTAACAGTCATGAAGAGCGACAGGGTGTTGGTTGATTGATATCTGGTACACCAACACGACTGTTCAGAACAAAAATTCGGACATGAGATTTGTCTGGTCAGACCAATGCAAAAACAGCAGTAAATGCACATTCACTCTCTGACAGTAGGTGGCGCTCATGGAAAAGCTGAAATACAGCAATGCTGTGCAACTTCGTTTTTGACTCCTGCTTTTTAAGAAGAAAAACAAAGAAAACAAACTGTATTTTTTTAATGTCCACAAACAGCTGTTTGTGTATTTGGTGCTTATCAAGAATACAGAGACAAGAGAGATGCTTCCAGATTATTCCTACTTCGGCTTTACAGAATTCTGCAATCAGCAGAATCATTTTTATAATGTTATTTCTGAAAGCTATAAAGTTGCCTATTGTGTTTGGTTTTTAAGCTTTGCTTTTTGTTTTAACTCATTACAACTCAGTAGATCTTTTTAAATGCCTAAAAAATTTCACCACTTGACTGACACTGAGTGAGATTGCTGTCTTCATTATTAAGAGAGTAATATCCAGTATCAAATATACATTTTTTAGCTGTAGTGTCTGATGAGTGTCATTAGTGTTTGTATTTGTAATTATAGATTTGATATTTTTAATGGAGTCATTATTCAATGGAGCAGTTTTATAGGCTTGCCACTGTAGAAGATTTTTATTGATCAAGATATGAATTAATCAAGTGTCAATATGGCCATTTGTGTATCAAGTTATTCTTAATCAGGAGAGTTGAATTTGTGTAATCGAGTTATTTAACTATTATGGTCATATATAACTGTTTGTGCTCAAATATGATGAGCTGCTATTAAGAGAAAATGTGATGATCTTGAGCTGACATGTGATGAACAGAAACCTCTTTGTGTTATTATTACACTGACTTGAGGAAATATAGACTAGCCATAGTGGCCTGAATGATATGTATTGTTTATGGAAAAGAGTGTGCAAACACATATTCGACAGATTCTATGGAAAGTCTCTCATCTTCACTGTCACTGGTAAAAAACAATAAAATAAAAAATGTCTATCTTCTGAAACCTCAAGACTTTGAGAGTGATTTCTCACAGAAGCGACAGAAGCCACCACACCACTTAAAACATATTTCTTTGGTGTCAACAGACTGAGGGTATTTGTTGGTCACAAATCTGTACATTTATTTCTGTTTATTCTTTGTTTCCAACTATATATTCTGAAGAATTTACATTATTTATATTACATTTACATGTTTTTACAAATCTGGCTGTATTTTAAGGAAAAAAAGTGAAAGAAAGTACCTTTAGGGGGTACAGCATTGATATACTATATCAATAATCATAGAGTTTTAAAAACAATTCTAAATTTAAGACAATAGTAGAGTCCACATACGTGACTGTGATTATTATGGTCTTTTGACCTATTTGTGAAGCAGAAGCATGAAAAGAGAACTAATGGCTAAAAAGTCAAAACATAATGTGACCAAACATGTCAGCATACATTTCCAAAATGCATGCAGCTTGTGTATAAAAGTATTGTTTGTGTATTTTCTATTTAATGTAAATTGTGCCCAGCAGAAGTAGTTGAATATCAGGCTTCAATGATTTACTTCAGTACAAATATGAAACTACACATATTCCAAAATAGAAAAGATTTATTAACTGTATGAAATAAGGTTACATGTGAAATTGATATAAATCATGTCAATTAATGACTTTTAAAAAAAAAATCATCTGTGTAACTGTAAGTAAATGGATTATCTAAATAAAATATATCAGCTTAGCTTTTTTTTAAAAATGCAATAAAATACATAATTCAATGATGTTAATAAGCTAAAGCTATTTTTAGCTGTTTTAGTGATTCCTGTAGCAGGTTGCTTTATTAGGATTACAAGTTTGTATATTTCTGTTTTTTTTTTTTACAGCCGATCTACATACGCATGAAGCAGATGGTAAACTGACAGGCCTGTGCTGCAGCTCTATGGATGTTTTGTTCTTCAGGTCTCTGTTTCAGTCACATGACTGAAAACTAAGAACAGAAGCAACGATCATCTTCAGAACTTTGTGTCGAGACACATCTGCTAAATTCGCCCATTTGTGCTTCTGATTGTACTGCTCTGCTTTCTCATCCAAGTTCTCTTGAATGTGTTTCATGCAGGTTATCAAGGAATCCAGGCATGTGGATCACTGATATCTCTTTACCCATCCTGACACTGCTTTCTGAGCTGCTCTGTTTCATTTCAGAGTTTGAACCAGCTGAAGATTCAAACAGGTTTCTGGTTCCAGAGGCACTTTTTTTTTTGTTCTGGTTTCTCCCAGCAGAACCAGTCTAATCTGGTCTTTCCTCTCAGAAACGACATCAGCCTCATCTGGATCTTCAGCTGAAACAAAAAGATCAAATCACTCCTCAGATCATGATGTCTATCAGATCGCTCATTGTTCATTTATTCATTCTCCAGTCTCTAGTGTGCAGGAGTATATCGCTATACCAGCAAGGACTCAAGGAAATAAAGCGAGGAACTCTACACTGACATGTTTCAGTGTGTCTGTAATGGATTGTTGGATTCCCCGTGATTGTTACAGGGACTTTTATGGTGAAATTGTTTTTTCAGTTGTGTGGTTATCCCCTGTATATACCCTCTGTTTCTCGATTCTTTGTGAATTTCTTGGATGATGTCCCAAGTGTTTTGCTTTCTGTTTTTGTTCCATTTTCTGGGATTTTTTTTATTTTTTTTAATTAATTAGTTGATGTTGTGTTTGGATCCAGTCTCTCTCTTGATTCACCTCCATCACTGTGCATCAGAGAACCGGAGCAGAAACATCTTTAGATAAAAACAGTCATAGTAACCCTACATTATAATTAAACACATCTCTGTGCTAGTTTTGTAGTTTCACTAATGTTATATTATTGCATTAAATATTAGTTTGGTTTTCCATGTTTAACTTAATGACTAATCATAAAGAACTGCCAACACAAAGCACACGATTGAATTTTGTTTAATATCTACAACTTCACAATCCAAGCTTTTTGCACCCAAGACAAAAGATGAGCTAGGATGTTTGATGCTATTATTCAACCATTATAATGAGATAAATTAATTAAAGAAATGTACCTTTTCTGTCAGAAAATAATAATAGATAAAAGTCACAAGAAACAGCTTTGGTCAATGTAAAATAGTGACGCTGGTTTTAAGGTAATGTCACAACAACATAACAACTGACAGTGCTGAACATGCTGTGTCTCCTCCTCATTTGATTGTCTGATTTACTCTTGTTATCGAAACTGTGAAACTTTCCTCCACATTCAGTCACCAGTCGCTGGAGATCAGCATGGTTTTGTAGATATTTATGAATAGTCTGATCCAGATCCTCCAGTTCATCTCCACATGTGAACAGGATCATGATGCATTTGTGAACTTCAGGAAAAAACAAACACTTAATGTAAACTAGGATCTCTTCCTCATTTTGCACAGGTTTCAGAAATGGTGAGGAGAACTGCACTGAGACCTGCTGAACATGGAGAGACCAGCTACTCTTTCATCATCATCTTTCATTATTCAAATCTGGATCCAGCAGATCTAGACAATCAATCATATAAACCTGCTTTTCACCAATCTGTGGTTCACCCTCACAAACTTCAGTCTCATGCTCTTTAAACTTTCTTATTTAAAATATATGTAATAAGGAAATTTATCCATTAATCTGAGTCTAAGAATCTGTGTTTTACATATGCTTGTTAACAGATGAAAAGTCCTGTGGATCTTTATTTGAATGCTGTCTGAATCAGCTGAAGGCTGCAGGTTGCCCAGGCAGAACAGTGATCCATCTCACTCTAAATTAGAACACAATTTGTTCTCTTTATTAAATATTCATAGACCTGTGGTTCTACAAATTCAAAATAAAGCACGGATATAAATATATAGAAAACACAAAGACTATAGCTTATTTAGCAAATTACCAATCAATAGAGGTAAGGGTAACATATTTTCCTTACATTACTTAAATAAGTGGGAATGGATCTCCAATGAATACAAACATAAATACAACGAATTTGTGCGTGCTGACGCTGCATTGACTGTTTCTTGTAATAGCAGCTGCTACCCACATGCAACATTTCAGTTATAAACAACTTTAGAGCGCATGCGTTTCGTAAACTGTCTGAGCAGGTTTCACAACCCATGTCTGCAGAGTAGCTTTCGCGTAAACACTGTTTAATGTTCTGCGAATGCTTGATTTTCACAGTTAAGCGGTCAACAGTGTTTTAAATACCTATTTGCAATGTGATGCATGCACAATCAATGATTTGCACTAATCCAGTATTGCTTTTTAACAAACTATTTACAGTGTGCAGGCTATTTAAAATAAAGTGAACACTTCTCCACATTTAGTCTAGAAACACAGGAATTACGAGGATCTGCTGGCTTGCTGACGTGTACAGAGATTGATTCAAACATAATTACAAACCATTAAAAAATCATACACGCGAACAAAAAAAAAAAACACGCACATGTGAAACATATTTCATACCTTAAGCGAATCCTTGGCCAAAATAAATGACGAGAGCTCAAGGGTTTTCTCCCCTAATGTTTTAGTGTGCGCGCCTGTCAAGCACAACATGCGAACAAAGTGCTGCTTGTGTACTGAGACCGAGCACAGCCACAAACGAGTAATGTGACACCAACGCCTCTTGAGCTACTGAATACATTGTGTCCTAGCATTTTGGAATAAGAGTAATATTCAGATGTGATCTGCCCACTTTTTTCTGTTAAAAACATTGTGACGTTTTTCTGTGGGCGGACTGGGCGGAGCAGAAAGATTCCCCTAACCACTTCACTAACGCTAGCTGTGAAGTGTGTTGGCATTTTTTAAAACAGGTTTTGTCTTTAGTAAATCTGAACATTTGGGAGAAATACTGATGCCTCAAAATATTTGAGCTGTGCGTCAGATCTTAAAGCGACAGCAGCCTAAACCTGCAGCCCCCAACCGCCTCATAAATATTAATCAAACAGCAAACGAAAAAGAGAATCACTCACTGTTCTTGACTATATCACTTATTAACTTTAGTAAAATCATATTTAATGTATACAGTGAAGATTTTGCAATGTTTTATTTTAACACTTATTACTTAAAGAAATGTCTGTAGTAGTCTATTTCTGTAATAGCCTTTAGATAGACCTAACTAAAAAAAAAAAAATCTAAAAATTCTATTTTTAAAAAGATTTTTTTTTTTTTTTGTAAAAAAAATATTATTTAATTTGTATTTTTGATTAATATGTTTATTTATTAAGTAATATGCCTACTTGGAGTGCTTACTTGCCTTCAGTAAGCTTGAGAATGTTTTACTTAATTAGTTCATTCGTTTTTGCTGTATTAAAATTATTATTATTTTTTAAACATGGTGTCAGTTTCTAGCTTCAAAGAAAAATAATTTTTCTAACATATTTGCAGCAATAGATTTTATTGGTCTAAACCATCTTGGGTGTGCATGATTTTCTAATAATTCAATGGCACATCATCAATTATTCCTTATATAATGTAATTTATTGTAATGAATGTAACTATAAATGCATTCAAAAATAAAACAGGTGTGAGTTTGCTGTGACTTATGGAAAGTATCTGTAGGGCTTTATACAGAGTGTGTACCACTGTAAAGACTAGGTTTATCCCTCACAACCTCATTTTCATCCAAGAAAAAAAAGACATAAAAAACCCAAAACACACACAGCCACAATCAGAAATAAAAGAGGTGCATTTTCTGCTCTTAAGGTCCCAATCACCAAGATACCTACTCCTTTACCCCCACCCTTGAATTTATACATTTACTATATCAGTGAATAAAGCCAAGTCCCGCCCTATGATTTTTCACATTCTAAAACCTGTTTCACTCTGAAATATGTCAGGGGGGTTTCTAGTATGTCTAGTACAGGGGTGTCAAACTCAGTTCCTGGACGGTCGCAGCCCTGCAGAGTTTTGTTCCAACCTTGCTTCAACACACATACTATGCAGTTTTCAATTAAGCCTGAAGGACTTGATTAATTGGATCAGATGTGTTTAATTAGGGTTGCATCTAAACTCTGCAGGGCTGCGGCCCTCCAGGACCAGAGTTTGACACCCCTGGTCTAGTAAGAGCTTGATTAGCTGGTTCAGTTGTGTCTAACTGGGGCTGGAGCTAAACTCTGTAGGACACCGGCCCTCCAGAACCAAGTTTTGGCACCCCTGGGTTAAAACAATGTTAAGATACTAACAAAAAGTAGTGTTTCCTTGGACTTGGACTCAGACTCGACCCTTTGGGACTCTGACTTGAGTCGGACTCGGCCCATTTTGGACTCATTCTCTATTTTCCCCTCGGCTCATAATTTATATCCCACATTTCTGGCTTTTTTCCCCCCTCAGAATTGACAATCTCACTACTTTTGAGTTAAATCGAGTTATAAAGTCCGAATTAGGAAATATAAACTTAAATTTGTGAGAAAAAAAGTGAGAATTGTGAGATAAAAGAAATAAATGTTATGTAAAAATGTTAATAGTATTAGGTTTAAATAAAATTTCATGCTGTAACTGTACGGCTAATACAATAAATCCCCTATGAACAGCATATGTGAATTTTATGTTTAAACATATGCGTTTGGCTTCAAATGGCCTCTTTGCTGACAGTATTCTATAAAACTTATTTGCATTCCAATTTTGACATCAAAAGGCACAAAACATGTTTCTCTCTTATTTCATGGATTTTATCCATTTACCTTCACTTGTTACCAGTGTTTTTCTGCAACCGCTATGTGTGCGCAGCTGCAAGTGATGTCACTGTGACGCCGACTCCAAATTGTCACAAGTCAGACTCTCTAACCTTTAGAGGAGCGTCGCTGCAGCCTGCGGTGGACATCCAACCAGGCCCGACGCCCACATCCAAACATTAGGCTCGTTTGAGATGCGCCTCGCCTTACCTGAAATGTAGGCGGCTGCAGTGAGGGGAGGAGTGAAATAAGTGCAGTCAAGACGGACAGTTCTGACCTCTCGAAGTAGAACAGACACCTACGAGATCACCTACGAGATAACGCGAGATATCGCGTTATTACACTCACGTGCTGTGTTGCTGATTAACATGATATAATTTCAGCTCTGTTATTTTTAGATGTAAATAAATATAATGAACAAGACACTCAAAGTACTTGCTATTTAATTCCATACGAAAGGCATATTTATTATCAATTTTTACTTTAATACAAACGTGTATTTTAGATTTTTACAGAAATATGACAACAATCACATATCTCACGCAGAGATCGCACTGTCATAGTGTTTGGGAATATCCATGCACATTTTAAACACATAATCACATGATATTAGATTAAAGAATAAAACATTTTAGAAAAGAACGGCAACATTACGGTCGTCTGAACCAATGAGCTTTAAGCTGTGTTGTCATCCAGTCGTTTCCCATCATGCTTTTGGTCAGTGCAGTCGGTGGAGAGCTACTGCGCCAGACTGCTCAATCCGACACAGGGGACATGCTCGTGAGTTTTTTGGCACACGTCAGCATGACATCAGAGCAAGGCGAACGTAACTCGGACACATTTCTTAACCGGCATGCATCTTGTGGTGATCACCGGTGATCGATTCTGCGCAGAATTTGCTCATCTCAAACGAGCCTATTAATTTAGTGCAATGTCATAATTATATTGGTCATCATGCATGTAGTTTTTACGTGGTGTATCGTCTTTAAAGTACTACTATTAAAAAGCAATGACGTGATTGAATGGCTCTTGTCTGAATGAAAATTAAAACACCTTGTTTGTGTTGTTTGTGTTGTCCCTTATCAGTGCAAAATCATCACAAAATAAAAAGGATTCATGCCAATATTGTCCAAAACCCAACTTTTTTTTAGGGCGTTTCCAAACTTTTGGAGGCCAGTGTGTATATATATATATATATCCGGACCGCGGGTCCGGCAGCTCGTCCATCCTATCGGCGACGCTCGTCCCTTTACGCACCCTTTCTGGACCCACGAGGACACCAGCGTGCATGCACGGGGAAGAGACCGGTCTCCTGAGGAGAGGCGCGGTCAGCATTTTAACAGCGGCGGTGATGAGGCTTCATTCACATCAGGTGTGCCTCATCACACGCCGCCAGACCTGGATGTTTCAACGCCCCTCCTCCTCCCACACGCCCACTCCCGTCGGGAGCCTGGTGAAGGGCGGCGATTACCGACGGGGTGACGATGATAGTTAGGCGGGAGGCAGCCGACTCGTCACATTATATATATATATATATACAGTTGCAATCAAAATTATTCAACCCCCCAGAGACGATAGTACTTTACAAATACAAGCTTTTGTGAAGATCCAGGACTTTATAAAAATTGCATCTCTAACAGATTACTGGTATATTAAAAGTGATAATGTCAATATATAATGTAATGAGTTTTTGATTTTTTTTAATAACACAGGTATGCCAGAATTATTCAACCCCTGTTCAACATTGCTGTTTTTTAGTCAGTTATTTTTATGGTGGGGAACAAAATTGTCTTAAAACACAATTAAGCCTTTAGAAACTCAGTTAAGCCTTAAAAAAACAGAATAAGCTTGAGCTGTTACACATACATACAGTTAATCCAGTTAGCTGAAGTTGAGTAGCAAAATGGTAAAATCAACAGAGCTCTCACAAAAGCTATAGAGAAGAAATAGTTTTATTATATTATAAAGTCTAAGGCTGTATGAAGATTTCCAAGACATTTAAAAAGTTGCTTTAGTTTAAAGTGTGTTGTACCAGAAAACCTGGTGGTGTTGAACAAAAAGCACAATGTCATAAAATGTTTGATCAGAGCAACTGAGAAAAACCTGCAGTGTAGAGCCAAATACTTGCAAGATGACCCAACAAAAGGAGGAAAAACATTTCAATGCAGAGTATAAGATGAACACAAGACAAGTATGGCGTTCATGTTGAGGCATCTTGCCGAATACCACTCTTGCCCAAGAAGAATAAAAAGACAGACTTAAACATCCTAAAATTCATCTGGATAGACCTGCGGAGTTCTGGAAGAATGATTTATGGAGTGATGTAACTAATCTGGAACGTTTTAGACCTGTGGATCAGCAGTATGTCTGGTGCAAAAAAGGCAAACCTTATTAGCAGAAGAACACCATCTCCACTGTCAAACATTGAGGTGGATCAGTCATGTTATGGGGTTGTTTTACTTTAGCAGGAAGTGGAAAACATGACTGTATGAAGGACATCCTGGATTCTTTGAAGTATCAGGCCATTTTGGCAAGAATTGTGATGCCTTTGATGCAAAGACTGAAGCTGATGATCAGTGGACTTTCTTGCAGGACAGCCATCCCAAAGTATACATGCAAATCTACTTACGCTTGGTTCAGGGATCAGTCATAGAATGTTCTTGAGTGGCCTGTTCAGTCTCCAGATTTAATTCTCACTGAAAATAGTTGGTTGAATTAAAAAAAAAAAGCAGTGGCAATGTGAAAACCAAAGATTATCAGTGATCTGAAAGCTTTTTCAGGCGAGGAATGGACCAAGATTGCAGTAGAAAGGTGACAGAAGCTTCTAAGCACTTCCAAACAGTGTTTATTGGTGGTTTTAAGGAATAAAAGATTCTGCACCAGATTTTACTTTTGGGGGTTGAATAATTTTGAACATAAATGTTTAGAGACAATTTAATTTTCTTTCATTAGTCATCAACTTACGTTCTCAAAATTACTCAAATGTGTTTGAATAAACTTTCTCTACTAGTGTACTAATGGCTTTGTTGAATTGTTTTCACAAAATTTTGTTCTCTGCAGCAAAATGTCTTGCAGGTCAAGGGGGTTGAATAATTTTGATTGCAACTGTATATATATATATATAATTAACAAATAATTGCATTTGTATTTGTGCATTTCTTCTTCATTAATGTTTTTTTTTTATTACCAAAAACAGAACATAGTGAATAGCTTACACTGCTACAAATTTACATATATAAATGGTATACAGAACAAAAAGGAAAGACAGACAAACATGTACACACAAACCATGTATATGTCAAAAGACTACATATGATTGTGATAAACATCAATCAAAGCCTAAAATGCATGTCAAAACACCTACTTTTCTATACATTTGGTTATATGCAGTTTTCATATCAGATTCAACTGTCCAGGAACTTCAGAAGTGGGCTCCATATTTTTTCAAAAGTGGACATTCTATTCCTGAGTGAGGAAGTTAACTTCTCAAGTGTAAGAGTGTCTGCTAACAGCCAATGAGTAATAGAAATTTTAGATTCAGAATCAGAAACTGCTTTATTGCCAAGTATGCTTGGCAACAACAACACACAGAAAATAAAAATAAGATGATAATAAAATATACACATATGTAAATATAAAGACAAAAAAATGCAATATAAGTTTTAAGAAAATAAATAATTTGTATATACACTAACAGATGTTAGAAAGGATCAGAATATAATGAGATGCTGGGATGTAGGTGGTAACAAATAAATGTAAGGTTATTGCACATATATTTATTGCACAATGGTTGGGGCATGGGGGGGTTGGAACATTTAACTGTTCATAAGGTAGATTGCCTGAGGGAAGAAAGTGTTCTTATGTTTGGCTGTCCTGGTATTTGTGGCTTTGTAGCGCCTACCAGATGGCAAAAGTTCCTCAGCTGTCGAAGGAAGTACAACCTTTGTTGGGCCTTTTTTTTTTGCAAAGGAGTCGATGTGAGTGTTCCATTTCAGGTCCTGGAAAATGGTCCAGGAACTTGAATGTCTCCACTGCAGCCACAGTGCTGTTCATGATGGTGAGTGGGGAGAGTGCTGGGGGGTTCCTCCTGAAGTCTATGATCATCTCCACAGTTTTGAGTCTGTTGAGCTCCAGGTTGTTAAGACTGCACCAGAGAGTGAGCTGCTCAACCTCTTGTCTGTAAGCAGGCTGTTGGTGGCAGATCGGTGGCAGCAGCTTCAAAAAACACTCCAATCTGTCAATTCAAAACAGGCTTGTAAAACCTGCTCTGTTTCATTGGTCCATCTCTTTACAGTCTTCATTACAGGTATAGCAGATTTAAGTTTTTGTCTGTAGGTCGGTATAAGATAAACCAGCCAGTGATCAGAGAGTCCCAAAGTTGCCCGTGGGACAGAGTGATATGCGTCCTTGATTACTGTGTAACAATGGTCCAGTACATTACTGTCTCTGGTGGGACATGTAACATGCTGGCTGTATTTTGGCAGTTCACATGAGAGATTAGCTTTATTAATGTCCCCAAGAACGATAATAACAGAGTCCGGGTGTTGTTATTCTGTCTCTGTGATCTGATCAGAGAGTTTCTGTATAGCCAGGCTTACGTTCGCTTGCGGTGGAATGTATACACTTACGAGAATAAACGAGCAAAACTCTCGCGGTGAATAGAATGGCTTACAGTTAATGAAAAGCGCTTCTAGATTGAGACAGCATGTCTTCTTTAACACTGTTACATCTGTACACCACCTCTCACTGATATAAAAGCACGTCCCGCCACGCGATTTCCCCATTGATTCTACATCGCAATCCACTCTGAACAGTTGATAGCCCGGTGTTATGGATCATGTTATATGGGGACATGCTCGTGCACGCAAATAGTTTTACCTGAGTTTCCAGCAGATGTTAGATGGCCACAGATTCGTCACATGGAATTTTCTACGGGACACATTTTAAAGCTTTCCACATTATTTGAGCATGTTTGTATGATTATTGGACTCTGTTGTTTCCCCTTTCGCTATTCCGTTATATCAGACGCCGTTTAAGGGAAGTGCTTTATTTTGCATACCAAATGTATACAACTGGTGAAACACGTTTTTTAATCTATGATCTGTGGAATATCAAATGTGACGAATCTGTCACTGTCTAACATCTGCTGGAAATCCAGGTAAACATACTTGCGTGCACGCGCATCCCCAGTTAACATGATCCCCAGTTGATCCATAACACCGGTGTACGGATAATAAAGTGCATGGATTTTGCGGTGTTCGTGTCTGCATATTTTACGTAAATTTAAGGAAGTTTACCATGCTCCCATGTCACGCTCACAAACCACGCCCACGTTAACATGGGACTTGTTTCAATTAATGATCAAATTCTGTATTCAGTTTTATAGAATCATAAAATCAGATAAATTAACTGAATTTTATATACAGTGTGTCTGTATTGTACTGTGTATTATGCTCAGTTAGGTTTGTGAATTTAAATGTTGTGAATCTGATGTCTTTCACTGAACATGTAGAGAACACTTTGTCTTCAGCTCATAACTCCTGTTTTTCATTTTACATACTAGACTCTGGGCTCTCTACTAGACTCTTGTGTTCCTGACAGTAGAAAATGTGATGAACAGATGTAAAGCCAAACTCTATAATATGTGTGATGATGAACACAGGAAGGTATTTTTTATACAGTTCATATAAGCTATATGTATGTCACATGTGTGGCATGTTTAAATTTTTAAGGTGTTTAACAATTAAAAATGAATCATGATATAGGATCTTTCTTACTGACTCACAGGTTCCTTTTCCAGTTTCCATACTGTCTTTTGTATGAAAGCCCTGTGACAACCACAACTTTTTCATGTTGAACATAGGCAAAACATATGATACTGTGATGATGAATTATTACATATATGGATAATATTCCAAGAGACAGTACACATCACTAACCTCATAATCATTTGGCACCTCACATTAATACCTCTCCTAAACATCAGTTAGAATAGGACAAACTTTATTATGTACTTTATTGCCAAATATGACACATATTCAGTTTTATAAGTGAAATATAATGAGCAAGGGTTTTCAAGTAATTGTTTATATGTAATATAACTTTGTGAATGTTATGATGACAACAACCCCTGCAAGAACTTCAGAAAGTTTTGTTGGGCCTGCAAAATTATCATTATGATCACAATATGTAATCAATGCCTTAACATGTTTCTGCTTAACTGAAAGATGTCACAGCCTCTCCGAATGTCAGCTGAGACCATGACAACTAGATGTGCCCTAGAGACAGATCCACCTTGTCACCCAGACTGTATTTAGTGCTATATAAATAAACTTGACTTGACAGACCTCTATTGAAACATTTCTGTTATGCAACCCTGGACCACAAAAGCAGTCTTAAGTAGCACAGGTATATTTATATATTTTGTAAATATATCAAAACTTACTTTTTTGATTAGTAATATGCATTGCTAAGAACTTCATCTAGACATTTGAGACATTTTCTTTCTTTTTTTTTTTTTTTTGCACCCTCAGGTTCCACATTTTCAAGTAGTTGTTTCTTGGCCAAATAACTATCCTAACAAACCATATGTCAATAGAAGCTTATTTATTCATATTTTAGTTGATATATAAATCTCAATTTCAAAAAAATTGACCCTTATGACTGGTTTTGTGGTCCAGGGTCACATATGGATATTACATTGACAGTCATTTCTAACATAGCAGATTTCTCTTCATGCATTTAATGTAATGCTGCTATGAAGCTACAGTTTATGTATTGTTAAAAGTGCTTTATGTGATTTTTGCTTCAACACCTATGTATATATCTTTGTTGAATATTAAATAAATGTTTGTTGAACAGTAAATCATTTGTTGAATTTAAATAAATAATCACAGATAATTCACTGCATCCTATCTGTGTCACTAAATCAAAATTATAGGCACTATGCAAAACTATAGCTTATCACTCATTCTTTAGCAATATTAAAAAAAAAGAATTAAAGAAAGAAAAATGAAGTGCTTGACATGTCCCTTTAACCACAAGAATATTACTACTCAAATTAAATTAAGACACAAATTAAAGATTTAACTACTGCACATACGCACGTTGGAACGAAACAAAACCCTATTTAATGCACTTAGAATTGTCGTTAAAAATATTCCATTAAAACGAATGCAGCGTAAGCAAAACAATCTGGGCGTGGTTTGTGCGACGCAACATCAAAACATAATAAACTTCCCTTAAACAGCGTCTGATACATCGGAATGGCGAATTTTGTACAAACGTACAGAAACACTTCTGATAAACGCCGACTCTTAGGTGATGTTTTCTCAATAAAATCATAAGATTTTATGGGAAAACTGTGGAATAGCAATATGGTGGGACAGTGCCTTCACTTCTATGACATTATACGCAATCCAGTTACAGATCAGTGGTGTAAACTATAATAATGATAATAATAAAAATAATATAAAAATAATGGATTACTACAGTCTTGTGACTTAAAAGACACGCACGCAGCGGCCATAAAGTCTTCAAGACATGTCAGATTTTCTTTAATATATCGCTTTAACCCAAACAAAGCATTTTCATAATCCTCAAGTCAAACTCAATTAAAAATAAAATAAAATTAACTACACAGCCCTAAAATACAATAGAGATCTCACTTATGGACTGCAAAATAACGAAAATGCATCACAGATGAGTGTCTTAATATTATTATCGCATGTAGAAACAGTTGGCAAGATACAGTTAGCTTTATAATATTTATGTAACAATTTATGTATTGTTTCCCTAATTTCCCCAGCACCAAAAGTAGAACAGTTAACATTACAGCATATTGATACTACAGTCTTTCATAATTCAGCCTCAGGGCTCTTTAATACTGGGTTCAGTTATTCATTCCTACTTACAAGAGAAGCACAGAAGAATCAGTTGCAAAGCTATAGGACAGTGTATTTTGCATCTGCATTTTCTAAATACATCTTAAGTGGAAGAATAATTTAAAAACAACAATGAAGAACAAATGATATAAAATTATAATACATTAAATATCTGTCTCTCTGTTGTTGTGTTGAACAACAACAGTTTGTAAAAAGTGTCTACAAATAAACAAACTACAAGTGACACATATGCATTAAAGACAATCAAACATAATATGAAACTCATAAGAAAACACAATGATATCATTTATATCATGAAGCAAAATGGCATAAGAAAAAAAAATCTTTTTGTCACTGTTCTTTGGAGAGGAACTCCATCTTTGAGTTGATCTGAATCTCACAGTTGAATCAGCTGGTTTTGAAAATGAAGATAAAAATATATTCACTGTGAATTCATGTTTACGGGGCCTTACTGTGATATTTTTTTGTATGACTGTGTAGAGAAGATGAATGATTGAAACGCTTTCCACATGCCAGTGCAGTGATACGGTTTCTCTCCAGTGTGGATCCTCTCATGGGTTTTCAGATTTGATGAATGACTGAATCTCTTGTCACACTGTGAACACTTATAAGGTTTCTCTTTGTGTGGATCCTCTCATGTGTTTTCAGGTCTCCTGACCTATGGAATCTCTTGTTGCAGAGTGAACATGTGTAAGTTTTCTCTCCAGTGTGGATGTACATGTGTTCTTTAAGCTGTGCTGATTGTGTGAAGCTCTTCCCGCACTGATCACAAGTGAACAGTTTCTCTCCATTATGAACTCTTATGTGAACATCAAGACTATATTTGCATTTCAAACTCTTTCCACATAGATTACATGTGAACAGTTTCTCTCCTGTATGGACTTTCAAGTGTGTCATAAGGTGTCCTTTTCGTGCAAAATTCTTCCCGCAATGATCACACGTGTACGGTTTCTCTCCAGTGTGGACTAACTCATGTTTCTTCAGGTCTCCTGACTGAGTGAATCGTTTATCACAGTGTGAACACTTATAAGGTTTTTCTCCAGTGTGGATGTTGATGTGTACCTTAAGGTTTGCTAAGTGTGCAAAACTCTTTCCACACTGATTACATATAAACAGTTTCTCTCCTGTATGAACTCTCATATGTGTCATAAGGTTTCCTTTATGTGTGAAACTCTTCCCGCACTGATCACAAGTGAACAAATTCTCCCCAGTATGAATTCTCATGTGAACATCAAGATTATATTTGGTTGTCAAACTCTTTCCACAGTGAGTGCAGGTGAAATATTTCTTGGCTCTTCTTTTCTTTAAATCTTTCTGTTTGGTTTGGGAGCAAGTCAAAGGTTTTTCTCCAGTTTTGACATGATTTTTCTCCTCAGCTTCATTTAATTCTTTGTTCTCCTCACTTTCATCAATAAACTCTAAAATACAAGCAAAAACAGTTCATTTGTCAGTAACTTAGTAAAAAAACTATAACATAAATGTGAAAGTAAATAAAAGCGAACCCTGTTGTAACAGTGTAAAGACAATTTCTATACAAAATTTTGCAGCTTTTGATTGTTTTATATATATTTATATATATATATATATTATATGAAAATTATCCACGTGAGACACGCCAACATGTAAACGCCCAAAAACTCAGATACTGTTTTTGGAAGAAGACACTCTGTTTCTGTTTTCTGCAGCAACTCTGAGCACTTTTCATATTCTTTATCCTGGCTGAATCATTTTTCTTTCATTCCATACAAATAATCAGCCTATTATGTTATAGTCTAAAGTTAAATATATTAATTTTATTAAGGTGAGCCTGAGAGTCTTATGTTTATTTGACCTTGATTTCACATTTTTTTGTTTGTATGAAAGCTAAAAACAAATAAAAGATGACTTAGTTTATTTATGCCACATTTCTTCAGTGATTTCCCAAGGTTTATATGTATTATAATAATATTGTTATTATTATTATTATTATTATTATTATTATTATTATTATTATATTGTTTTGTTGGAGAATGTTTCACAGACTTGGCAAGTTCAATTTCCAGAAGTTGTAGGTACAGACATCTGTTGTGGGCATTCTTGGCAGTTTTCTGAGGCTTTTTAAAATATTGTTTATATTGTATCGACTGGAATTAAGAAATAAGAAATACTGTGATTTAAATTTTGGCCATATGGTCCAGCCCTATTTTAAATAGTCTTAGACTTAGTCTAGTCCAGAAGCAGGTGTAACTTCAGATTAATGTTGTGTTTCCAGTCTTTATATATCAAAATGGTCTGTAGAAAGCCTGTAAAAATAGATTTGTATTGATAACAGATTTAGACCAATTTAGATTTTTTATTCAATCAATCAAAAATGGTCCTTTTATGGTCCTTTTGGATCATTGTTTTGAAGATACAACCACAGCCCATTATAAGGCTTTCTGACCCTAAGACTCAACCATATTCTGCAGTTATTTAGCTGTGATCTCTGGCCACTCAAATCTTCCTCAAGTTGCATTTAGACAACATAGACACATACAATATACTGTAGGCATAACAGTCATTAAAGTTGAATAAAGAATAAACATCAACCTCCTGGTTCCTCATGTTTTATGCTCCAAGTTTCTGGTTCCTCGTGTTTTATTGTCCAGGTTTCTGGTTCCTCCTGTTTTATTCTGCAGGGTTCTGGTTCACTTGTGTACTCCTCACTCTCTTCTTTAACTATCACCATCTTCACAGGAGCAGATCTCACTTCAGCTAATACTCCTCCAGACATTATTTATTCCTGCTTGCTTCAAAACGACTATGAGGATGAGAATATTACAGGTATTTACTGACCTGATTCATAAACTGTATTTTTCTTTTTGCAGAAAGGACATCTCTAAGACTTCGTATTAAGTCAGCATCAGGATAAAACAACACAGACCGCGGTGAAACTAAACTTTTTCCTCTGAGATTTAATGGTGTTTGTCAAACAAACGTATGTGTTTTAGCGCCACCGGCTGGACTGGAGTGTGAAGCGTCGAGAGGAGGAAAATAATACAGGGAAAATTACTTAGTGCGTCTAGGTTCGCAGTTTTTTTTCCTTAAAAAAAAAAAAACGATCTGCACAAATGCATGAAAAGAATGTATATTTATAGACTCCCATGATATTTGTTTAGCACTAACATGCTAGCAAAATTGTGAGGGTTAGATTAGAAAACAACAAGCAAATTATTAGTCAGATAATTCATTGAAAATCAACGTTACAGCATGTAAATATGTAAATTATGAAAAATGAAAACACGTAGCAATGATAAGATGTAGAATTAATAATAATAATAATAATAATAATAATAATAATAAAATTTAAATCCAAAGTATTGAACAGGTTTAGCATGAAAAACAACATCATTGGGTTATGTGTCTATCTAAATAACTGGGACTTAAGACATAACCGCTTGTGTTTACAAGGATATTTTGAAATATGATATTTTTGTGTGCTTTTGTCCTTTGTAATTCAAAAAGACACACTCACATAGCAATTGTTTTCTGCCCCAGATCCAGTCCACACTTTTCCTTCGGCCCACATACAACACCAACACGTTGCAACCACAGAATGACCCTGAGTGTCCCTAATCTGAATTAAAGAGAGTAACCCGTTATTGATCTAGGAAGGATTGATCTAGTTTAATAATAGCGGGGCAGATTGTAACGCAGTCTTATAACGTTCCCCATCAGCGCGACCCCAGCTAACACAGTTACGTCGTGACAACGTTACTGGACCGGACCATATTCGTCGCAGCGACGTACCAAATAACGTTCCAGCGACGTAACTTTGTGATTCCCATATTCGTCGTGGCGACGTTATTTCGTACGTCGCTGGAACGTGGTGAGTACGTCTCAAGGACCAAACTGGCACGTTGTGAGGACGTGACTATAAAGGACCAGATTGGTCGCAGCGACGTCCCAAATAACGTACCAGCGACGTAACTTTGTGATTCCCATATTCGTTGTGGCGACGTCATTTCGTACGTCGCTGGAACGTGGCGAGTACGTCTCAAGGATCAAACTGGCACGTTGTGAGGACGTGACTCTAAAGGAGCACATTGGTCTCGCCGACGTCCCAAATAACGTACCAGCAACGTAACTTTGTGATTCCCATATTCGTCGTGGCGACGTTACAGTGCTACGTTGGTGGGACGTGACAAGTACGTCCTAACAACCAAACTACCACGTTCCTTATATTTTAAATTTTTACTTCTCACCTTTAGTCTGGTCCAGAGGATGTGCTCGTGCCACCTTTAAATCGGTATATAAATGACAAACTCATAAACATTTTCTGCTATAAAAAATAAAACACTTAATTCTAATGTTTTTTAATCGCTACAGGAGATTTTTGTTAATATATTCAATACATACATGCAAACCATTACAAAAACATTACATTCTAAACATTAAATGAGCAAAAACAGTCCATTCATTTATTAATCAGCATTTATTCAGTGTTATTTCTACAACACTAAGCCAATACATTTTGAACATTACACCTATTCTTTAAGTCATGAGCACAGATAATTGAACACATCAATACATAAATCATCTAATTTTTACTAAATTGTTTTCATTTTACTGAAACGTTTCTCATTACTGATGGGTATAGTTAACGATTTTATCTGTAAAAATGATCAATAATTAATCAATACTCACTGACAACCCCCTATAATCTGGTACAAAAAAGACACTGATAAAAAGAAATGATGCAATTCAGTAGTGACTTCTTTATTACTTTAAGTTAATTTGTTTCCTGAGTGTCCTGCGTATGAAACAACTGCTACAAATATCTGATGGTGATGTGCTTCAATACTGCTTCACTATCCAAAGCAAAACCTAAACAATATTGTCATTACCAAAGGACCATAGTACCCGAGTACTCTGATGTCAAATATGTTCTTCCTCCTCTTCGCCAGCCTGAGCCTGTACTGCCAATATCATTCTCTGGCACCTGAAAGGGAGGATCACCCTGTCAATGTTGCTAATGTATGTACACAATCAGTCAAAAAACTGCAGTCTTTGTGTTTCAATGTTTTTCGATAGAAGTCTATTCAAGTCTATTTCATCAAACTTACAGTACAAAACTGTAATATTGTGAAATATTATTTTTAACTTAAAATGTTTTCTGTTGTTTTTCAAATACAAGTTAAAATGTATTTCATTCCTGTGAGGCAAAGGTGAATTTTTCAGTAGCCTTAACTCCCAGTCTTCAGTGTTACATGATCACTCATATGATGAATTGATGCTCAAGAAAGATTTCTGATTATCAATGTTGAACAGTTGTGCTACTTAATATTTCTGTGTAAATTGTGGTTTTTCAGAATTATTTTATTAATACAAAAACAAACAAAACAAAACAAAAAAGCTTATCTTTTTTAAAAAAAAATCTTTTGTAACATTATAAATGTGTTTACTATCACTTTTGATCAATTAAATGCATCCTTGCTATTAAAGTATTCCCAAAGAAAAGAAAATCTTAGTGACTCCAACCTTTTGAACTGTAGTGTACACAAAAAAAAATTAGGCAGCACAACTATTTTCAACAACACCAATAATAATCAGAAATGTTTCTTAAGCAGCAAATCAGTATATTACAATGATTTTGAACACTTACAACTGGAGTAATGATGCTGAAAATTCAGCTTTGATCACAGAAATGATTTACATTTTAAGATTAATTTTAAAGTTAGGCAGAATCTGGGGCCTTATTCACAGAGAATTTTATCTTATTACTATGTGTCCTAGCTAGGATATTTAGTTTAAAACCTATTTACAAAACTCTTAAGATTCTGCTTACACAAGGCCATGGCCCCAGATCCCCCAGGCAGACCAAGGTCCAGCTATCCTCCATAGTCTCAAAAAAATCCTGTAGAAAAACACAGCAAAATGATTTTGTGTATGATTTAGGCATAGGGGAGAGTAGGGCTGCACGATAAATTACATGTAATTATCATGCGTGTATAGCCAGTAAAGCCAGTTCTTTGATTAGTAGTAAATTTCCATCACGTGCATTCAGCTGGAACGGCAATTTATACATGGAGTCGTAAATCACTCACAAGCTACGCAAAATTGTGCTCATAATCGCAGATGAATCGCATTTGATTATGAGCGTGATTCTGCGTAGCTTGTCAGTCATTTACGACTGTGTATTAATTGCCGCTCCAGCTGAATGCATGTGATGGAGATTTACTACTAATCAAAGAACCAGCTTTATTGACTAATGCGCCTGACAATCGCATGCGATTTATCGTGCAGCCCTAGGGGAAAGCCTTTACAATGGTCAAATTCAGGCCAACTACAATTTTTTTTTTTTTAAACATGTTTAAAAATGACCAGGAGCTCGGGAGGTGCAATACAATAAAAGTGCAATACAAAGAAACAAAAAAATAAAAATAAATAAATAAAGTTTAAGTGCATGTACTATACTTAAAGGAGAATAGTCATCCTGAGGTATATGTGTTTGTATACATATTTGTAAGGAGTGTCATAAGAAATTATGTTTTTTGAAATTATGACTCAGTCTTTGCAAAGTGAACAAGCAAAGAAGATCAAATACCCATAACAAAAAAGGTAAAACAGCGATATAGGACGATTTTGAGGTTGAGGGAGAACATGAGATGGGAGTTTTTTGACATACCCTAACTGTCATGAACCGAAAAAAGAGTTTAGGCAGAGCAAGACAAGACGAGCATTTGACATTGAAAAGTATATAAATTGTATTATTTTTATGAAAATAACTGATCGTTTCACTAGATAGGACACTTCTTCCTCGGCCGAGGTTGTTTACAACCATATCTGGGATCGTTAACAAACTCGGGGCACCATAGAAGTCTACTAAATGCTGAATTGAATCCTCAAAAAACATAGTTCTATGAACTATTAACTATGAACATAGTTCATAGTTCGACCGATACCGATGGTTTTATTTTTGGTACTTGCCGATTCTGAGTACTGATATCAATGTTTTTTAATTTACCGGTAAATTTATAAAATATTGGGTACAGAAACTAAAAGAATATGTAAAATGTTAGTTGGTTAACTTCATTTATCAAATGGATACAGTCAAACCAAAATTTATTCAGACACCTTTTTTCACACTATCAGACAACATTTCTCTGCAAAAAGGAACTTATCATTTTTGATCCCAAGTGATCAATTTAACTGTATGAAATTTTCTGGGGGTATAATGTCACACTTTTACTTTTTACTTTATTTTGCTGATTTACATAACTGAACTATAGTGTCCTGCACATTAATTAAAAATAATTAAATAAATAAAAATGATACTAGTGTCTGAATAATTTTTGATTTGACTGTATATCTTTCAGTTATATCTACACTTAGTTTTTGCTTAACACTTACACCTAAGTTTTCGTTACTTTCACTGTTCATTTTTTGCTCTATGGTCCATCATCTTTAATTTATTAGAATTAGAGCTGCTCCATTGTAGCAGCTACTGTAATCATGCGTTTTGTTGTAATAATGCAGGGGACTACTTGTTATAAATCTCCTAACAGTGATATTTTCACCAATAAAGTTGTGTATGCTTTATAGTGAATGCCCCTATAAATTTTATATTTTCGAATTAGTTTTAATCCAAATTATGTCTGTGCTAAGTGAGCAAACATCATTAAAGATCACGCAACAGTATTGCGCTCCCGCGCCCCCCCTCTCTATCTTTAGATAACTTGCGCATTGTTTTACTTACTTGTTTTTGACATATCTGACAGAACTACAAACTTCTGAGTAATGTCCGTGAGAAAACGACAGTACCACATACCAGTATCGGTGCACCCCTAATTTTTGATCTGGAAGTAGACTTTTCCTTTAAGTGATATCTATCTAGTTATGAGTAAATTGTAAAATCCAACCCTGTGGATTACCTGCCTCTCCTCCTGAGCATTTTGTCGTGTGGGTCCAGGAAGGCTTCTTGTATGTCTGGATATTGATGCGCAACTCTTTCAACCATGAGAAATGCAGTTCCAGTGTGTCTTCACATCCAGGGCAACAGAATGGTCAGAAATATAAACATGTAAGTCACTAAAATCAATTTAAATCTATAGTTGTGCCTGAGTGACACTGAAACAATGAGGTTTAGTTTTTCACCCAGGATTCGCTGATTCCTATGAAACAGTTTTCATGATGGATTATCTCTTGATCCTGGATCCTTGCAGCCATTCATTTGGAGGTGGTTTGGATGATATGCAGTTATTTCTAAAGAGGAAAGAATCAACAATACAAAAACACCAACAGCAGCATTGCTGGTCCTGTAGCTTATATCAGTTATTCAGTACTGAACAAGTCAGGAGCCAAATCAGTACCTGTTCTGATAATCATCCCTACTCATAATCATAGTTTCTGCTTGGTGCTGCCGAGACTGTCTCTCCACCTGCTGACAAAAAGTATGTTAGTTTTACAACAATGAATAAAATATTGAGTCTACTAAATAGTAAGAAATTCCCAGCTAACAAAAAAAGGTCGCCACAACGTCCCCTGAATGGCATCTTGTGTGTGTGTGTGTGTGCGTGCGTGTGTCTGTCTGTCTGTGTGTGTGTCTGTGTCTGTGTCTGTGTGTGTGTGTGTGTGTGTGTCGTGTGTTCCAGCTGTTGCGTGTTAGTTCTCCAGGTCAGCTTCCGCTTCCACCCGTATGTTTGGAATCTAAAAAAATATGAATTAACAAAAATCAGTAGTGGATTTAAACCTTGATTTCATCTTCATCACTGGCATAATATTGTGATGAAAATGTGACCTGCGTCGAATTTCTCAACTGATCTAGCCTACCTCTTATGACTTTTAGACCATCCTGGTTTATCAAAAAATGCACTTTACACGAAAGTGGCAGCTATGCATATCGCTGTTTGTTTATGTAGCTTTTACATTTCAATCACTGTAAACTTAAGCCTTATTATTTAAAAATAACAATAGTGGCATTATATAAACTTGTTAAAAAAAAAAACTCTGACTGACACACTCGAAGCACACACACTGATCGTTAGACAACACATAGAAATACAATGTTTCAAAAATTCTGTCTTTGCGTGTAACATCCCCTGAATGGCGCTTGCGGACGTCCCCTGGACGTCTTTGTGTAGGGTTCTTTAGACGTTGAAAGGATGTGACGGAGGATGTTTTTTGTGTGTGCGTGTTGTAAAGGATTTACTACCAATGCTACACAACAGCCCAAAAAGACATAAATGATTTATCTACTCATATTATAATATAAATATTTTATATATACAGTACACAGCATACATAAAATATAATATTATAATGTACAGTGTATTACTAAAAATGGGAGAATCTCCGCTTAATGTACCATAGTCAGGGTAATTATGGTTCAGATGTGTTGCGGTTTTAAATATTGCAATTTCCCAAAAAACATAATTTTCTGAGTCCAAAATTTGAAATAGCCTTAGTCAATCAATATTAATTATATTAAGGTTATATATTTACAGAATGTTCTTTACAATATATATGATGATTTTATGTAGAAAAAAAGGTCACATATTGTACATACATTCACACATACACACCGTACAGAATTGTGGACATTTTTTAAATTACTGCAGTTTTAATACCAAAATTCATTATGGTGTAATAAGTAAAATAACTAAAGAACAAATCAACAATTCTTTCTGACAGATTGCATGCTGTGATATAACTCTTTTGCAACTGCAGACTAGGAGACTCACTGGACACACAATTACTATTAAAGAATTTTTTACTACTTTTTTTGTTTGTTTGTTTGTTTTTTTAAACGATTTCAGCAGAGTTTTTATGTTTGTATCACTGTACTGAATACCAGGCAAGATACACTAATAAACAAACTCATGCACAGATAAAAATCATACATTTTCCAGAAGCACAGACCATACAAATCTCATTACCAGTCCAAGCACAGAAGGTGAACCTCTATTGTAACCAAACCCATAACCCAAAACTTAACTCTAACCCCTAATCCTAAACCTTACCACAGTACACAATGATCCACCTATTGCACTCCTCTGCATTTCTCTTTTGAGCATCACTGAATGTTTCTAACAAAATCATACAGTTACAGTTGGAAAGGGCTAAAATAAGCAGAAAATGGAAAACCAAGAATACGCAGGACCTGGAAGATTTTTCCAAAGAACAGCAGGCAGTTTAGGTGCTCAGGATTGACAAGAGAAATATACATGGCTTATCCAGTTTTTGCATATAATTTTCTCACCTGAGCATTTGTTTTTGCTTTTTCACGATGTGGAGCGTGCTTCAGGGTCACCGCAATCATCTCCTCTACCTGTTGCGATTTCTGCTGTGGGTACACTTTACTGCAGGCACCTTAAAATAACACATAAATCACTGTTATTACAACTAGAACACATTAAGAAATTGATATTTCTAAACCATTACTTCATTAAACATTAATCATGTTTTAAAAGCAAACCACTTCTACTATTTACATAATGAGAACATACACTGTAAAAAGACATAAGTTGACTTAACTTTAAAAAAAAATGAGGAAACCCATTGCCTTAAAGGGGTCATTGGATGAAAAGTTCATTTATACATGTTGTTTGAACATTAATATGTGTTGGCAGTGTATGTGCAAATCTACCCTATAATGATAAAAATCCATGCAGTGGTTTTTAATTAATCTGTAAAAATAATATCCCCTTTTTCAAATCGAGCCATTTTCAGATGCCTGTCAGTGTGCCATCACACCGACAGAGGCCGCTCCCACGATAGTTGATTGACATGAGCTCTTACCTCAGATCAGCTGTAACAGTCCGACCACTTTGTTTCGATGCCAGAGCAGGGATGTAAGTTAGACAAGAATATCTTCGATTGAGGTGTTGTGCTGCTGGATGTAATAATGAACATAGTGGTCGTCATTTACTCCCGACATCTGAGCCGCTGGAGATGCAGTAGACTACGTTTCTTTGTGAAGGTTATGTGCCTCCCGATCTACATATTTCTGTCTATCATTCGTGATCCAGCTTCACTTACAGCAGAAGTGAGTATAAGGGTTTTTTAATGAATCTTTGCGATCGCCTTTCCTTATAACGTGCTAGTTAGTAAGTTTAGGGGTTAAACTCCACAGAGAAAAGAGAGGGCAGAGCTCATTAACATTTAAAGCAACCTCGACCAGAACAGGATGAATTTTACAGAGCTGATTTTGACAAGATAAAAAGGGTGGCGTTTTACACAACCATTGAGGATTTTTTAACCAAAGTATATTATAGACCCTAAAGAATCATGTCAACTTGTGTAAAATGGGCATCCGATGACTCCTTTAAAATTAAAGGAGAAGTCCACTTCCAGAACAACAATTTATAAATAATGTATTCACCCCTTGTCATCCACAATGTTCATGTCTTTCTTTCTTCAGTCGTAAAGAAATGTTTTTTGAGAAAAACATTTCAGCATTTTTCTCCATATAATGGACTGATACGTTGCCCCGATTTTGAACTTCCAAAATGCAGTTTAAATGCAGCTTCAAACGATCCCACCCGAGGAAGAAGGGTCTAATCTAGCAAAACGATCGGTTTTAAAATATTAAAATAATACAATTTATAAACATTTTATTATCAAACGCTCGTCTCACCTTGCAGTCCTTGAACTCTGTATTCTGGCTCAAGACAGTTAGGGAATGTCGAAAAACGCAGACCGTAGACCTCAACTTCAGGAATAATTTCAAAATCATCCTACATCACTGCAGAAGTACTGACCCAGTGTGTGCAAAGTGAACATGCAAAGAAGATCAAACACCCTTAACAAAAAAGGTAAAACAGCGATATAGGATGATTTTGAAGTTGAGGGAGAACATGAGATGGGAGTTTTTCGACATACCCTAACTGAACAGGAACAAAAACAATCCAGGCAGAGTAAGACAAGACGAGTGTTTGACATTAAAAAGTATATAAATTGATATTATTTTTATGAAAATAACCGATCGTTTCACTAGATAAGACCCTTCTTCCTCGACTGGGATCGTTTACAACAGAATTTGGGATCGTTTGAAGCCGCATTTAAACTGCATTTTTGAAGTTCAAAATTGGGGCACCATATCAGTCCATTACATGGAGAAAAATGCTGAAATGTTTTCCTCAAAAAACATAATTTGTTTACGACTGAAGAAAGAAAGACATGAACATCTTGGATGACAAGGGGGTGACTACATTATCTGTAAATTGTTGTTCTGGAAGTGGACTTCTCCTTTAAGTAAATAATAATTAAAAATAAGTTTTGACAATTTACTAATTTGTAAAAAATTATTTACTTAACTATAAGGCAACGGGTTACCTCAATTTTTCAATATGTCAACTTATCAGTTTACAGTGTATCAACGTGATCACTATTACATTCAGTCAAGAGAATCTTATCATTTTACAGTGCACTTTTTGCAAGCTTGGAGTCAGTCAGGTTGTCATGAGCAGCATTTTGAACTTACGTATGATGACATCATTAATCAGTAGATGCTGAAATGGGCGCTTTCCTTTCCTCCCTTTATAGCTGTATTTAGCCCATAGGGAGTTTTCTCCAATTTTGCTGAGCATTCTCCTTATGCTGTCGCCCAAACTTCCTCCACTCAGAAGACAAAGGTACCGAATCTACAAACAAGGAAGTTGTTAATGCACAGTATCTAGGAACTGCATACCATAACATAAAACTGCATATTATGATGCATGTTTCGGTACATACAATCTTTCTGCGGAAGTCAATATCTTTCAGCTTATTGGACAGCTCTTCCAGTTCTTCCACTGTCCCGCATGGCTCCGCAAGCACCTCAGTTACATCAGCAGCAGCAGAGGTGCTTGGCTGGTTCACTGTTTGCTGTATTGCTGCTTTAATATCTGCATGGATTTGGTCCAGTTTTAGGAGAACTCGCCTCTCCATACCCTCGAATAACTTAGCCATTTCTGTGAAAAAGTTGTCAAAAATCAATTACAACTACATTTTACACACACACATACGTCTGGTCAGGTATCCTTGTAACCATAGGCGTAATGATTTTTATACTGTACAAACCATATTTTCTATTGCTCTACACCTGTGTGTGTTATGTGTGTTCTGTATGTATATATTATTTAGCAGTAGTTCTTGTAAATTCTAGAATAGTGTCTTTGTACCTTGAAAGGAACTAGACTGGTCAGGGTCTGGTTGAAATGTTGAAGCAGGAGAAACTGTAAAGTCATCAGAATAAACAATATCAATCTACAAATCTGTTGTTGTAATATTCTTTGACAGTAGTTCTCAAAAATTCTAAAACAATGTCTTTCTTTGTACCTTGAACACAGTTTGTGGAAGTGGACTGGTTACTGTTTGAATGGGTTATCAAAGCAGAAGGAACTGTAAAGACATCAGAAAACAAAACAATATTCATTTACAAATCTGCACAGACTACTCAGTTACTTTTACAACAGTTACTACATTTGTTGTGGTATCAGGTGAAGATTTTGTTTGAAAATGTTTTTATGCTTCAAAATCAATTCAGATTGATTTGTATGGTTCTTGTCACAATACATATTTTTTCAAAGAAGCTTCACATAAAGATGTACATTAATACTGTAAAATATTACTACAATTTAAAATAACAGCTTTCTATTTCATTATATTCTTATATGGGTCATTGACGGATAAGACTTTTGAATAGGCCAATTTTAAAATACCAAAAATATGGATATGTTTGGCCATTTTCCAAACATTTGGAATGTAGTGTACACATGCCTTTAAAAAGAAAAGTAAAAAATTTGACATTTTAGTGTTTTTACACTTGAGTTAATGATACATAGCCTTAAAAAAAGTCATCTGGGGCGACCGTAATATATCTCAAAATTCACATTTTTATGTATCATTAAGACTAGTTGAACACATATCAGTAAGTAGATAAACTGATGAAGAAAGACAAACTTTAGTGCCCTTTCATTTTATGAAAACCATTATTTCACAAATTTATTCTATAATATCAGAGTCTCCCTCGTAATCCAGTTACAACACTGATTTTTACTTCAAAAGCAAAAAAACTGAATTAGCATTTATACAGATATTACACATTCAGCAATAACATACCACTGATTAATATTTGAGGCTAAATTGATGGATATTTGGTTATGAATTTAGTGTAATTATTGCCATTTGTTGGTTACCCCACATGACATATGGTCGCCCCAAATGATAAGAAAACCACAGGTATAAAAATTTTAGTTAAAATGTACACAAAAGAGTTCAAGACGAAAGAAAATGTAACTCTTTTTATTCAAATAACATTTCAACATTTAAATATAACAAATCAGAAGGACATTAACATTTAATAATTTTTATTGCAACACACATTAAATGCTTCAAGAACTTAAGAAGCTGAGTAAAGAATCTCTTTTTTGGAACCTTTTTGATTCATTGGACAGGGATGAACACTACTTGCATCTCACTTAACCTTTCAACATTCAAATATCACAAATAATAACTTTCTTTTTCTGGACCTATTTAGCCACATAAGGCGGTGATGAACACGACTTGCATTTCTCTAAGCTGAGGTATTTCTGAACTTCACCCAATCTTGGAGAGTCAGCTTTGAGAAGCGTGATGTTGCTGGCTCAGGCTCTGAGATCACAGCATGCACATCTTTTCTGTAGTAGAAAATTAAATCTACAGTTTGTGGCCACACGAACAGGTTTTTGTCACCAGATTGTAGCATACAATTGACCTGCACTTCTTCTCCCACATCCTCAAGCACTTGGCCAACATAAGGCTTTTCATCATAAATGACAATAACAAACTTGCCACAAAGATCTAGATTTTCTTGTTCCCTAGGTTGTTGAGGAGGAGAGCTTGGTGGATTCTCAGTGTTGCACACAGTGCGTTTCACTCTCAAGTCTACTGTTACAGGCTTGTAACAAGGGCATGGACTCCTCTCTGTTTTCCTACAGAAGCATGACACAGTCCTGTGAGTGATCTGTGAAGGCTGGGAAGACCAAACCTGGTGTATTTTAAAGGTGCCCTTCACAGCCTCCAAGTTGTCAGGAATTAGCTCATCATACTTTTCAATGCTTTCTCTGTTTACCCAATAGTGTGTGATGCTTGAGCCTAATCTTGTGTTCAGCATCTCATAGAGTTGCTGGGGTGCCTGAAGTTCACCACCTCGTTGGACAAAGCGATCTGCTTCTCTTTTTATTGCCCCACCAATCCCATCTGGGGCCCCTTTCCCATGAGACTTTTCTGAAAAATTCCAGGTCACCTTAGTGAACCCAGAAAGGAAAGGGACAGTACTGAGGAGGTAAAAGTTGTTTTTATTCCGGTACTGTGTAACCGGTCCATCACTCTGAATGTGGAGGGTTGTGATCTGTGGGAAGGTTTCACGAAGCTCTCCTAAGATGGGCTCTAGATGTGCCCACACTGCCCGCTCATCATGGCGCAGGCTGTCAGAGAGTGTTGCATAGGACTTTGTTCCATGCACAGTGTACAGGACTGCTGTGTGGATAGTCGCTTGCTGTCTGCTACCTCCAAAGTGAAATGCCTGAACCTCTGTGCTCAGCTTACATGCATAATTCTCTGAGAAGTCAACATGCAGAACAGCTTCACACTCTGTGATGTTTTGTTTAAGGTAGCGGAACTGCTCTGCCTGGTGTAGCCAGTTAAACTGATGTATCGCCAAGGACTCTAACTTCTGAGAGAAAAGCTCCATCAATTCCTTGATGGTTCCATTATAGATCTGTTTCACCATGTTGCCAAACATTCTCTCTCCATTTGTGGAAGTTACCCTCTTCCACTGCTCCCAGGTGACTTCTGAGCTGCTCTCTGTCTCAGGGAATTCTACCTCCTCAAAGCAGCACTTGGCACAAACACGGTCCATACAGTCCTTATTTTTGGATCACACACTATCATAACCAGCAGCTCAGAAATGCTTTTTGTTTTCAACAGCCCTCTGCTGTAGAGCTTGTTGGCGAGCAGGTGGACATTTTCGTGGTCCATGCATGCACATGTGTCCCGATCCTTGGCTTTTGGCTCAGTGACATAGAAGGGGCGTCTTCTAGCAAACTGCCTATAAGATAGGTGGAGGCTCTTCTTCATTTCACTATTGTACAGCACATGGAGCTCTGTGAGTGGCTTTGTGAGAATTCTTCGCTGTTCTTTTATTTTGTTTTTTGTGATGGTATCTTTTTTCCCTGGTAAAAGTCGACTATTCTCATCTCTAGTCAGAAAACTAACAACAGCCAGCTTTCTCTCTTTTGCCAGTTTTTTCCCCCCTTTTGGCTTGACCCTCTCAATGTGTCTTAACCGTTCTTTTGCCCTCATCTCACTTTTTCTGGCCCTTTCCTTTTCTTTTCTCATCTTTGCAAGTTGTTTCCTCAGGTGTATGTTCAGCTTTCTTAATTCATGCTTCTCTGCCTGCAGTCGTTTAAAACGTTTCTCAGCTTTCTTTTCTCTATCTTCTCTCTCTGGTGTGGAGGACATTTGTGGATGGAAGTCCTCATTTTGAGGTGGAGCATCCACCACCACACCACCCCCTGGACTCTCTTGCTGCCCCTCCACTGCTTCTACACCTGCTGGATCTGGCAGAGTATTCTCTATGGATTGAGGTGTCAGATCCAACATTGCCTTCTCCATCTTTTTTCTCTCCCTGTATCCTCTGGATGCAGCCTTCCACTTGTTTCTCAGATTATTCCTCTCCCTCTCTGATAACTCATCTGACTTCACATATGTAATCTTTCCCTCATGCTTTCTTCTTCGGTAGCTAAAACAATAGTGTACAGAGTTGTTCATCAATAACAAGATAAACATTCTACACCTATGCTCTTTCCTCCTTATCCTGAACCTACTCTCTTTAGAGAAAAGCTGTTTCGGTGAACAATGTTTAATAGCTCATTGTAGCATACAGTCTAAACTGTTTATTTGATCTACCCTGGTCTCCTACTTTCTGTAGCTCAAGTGACTCTAGCTCACTGCTACAGAAGCTCTTTTTTCTTTACCTCTCTCTTTTCCTGGCAAGATACTCTGCTCTTGCTGCAGGGTCGGAGTTGACTTTCTGTCTATAACGAGCAGTCTTCTCTTTGCTTGTTATTCGTGCCATCTAGGAAATAGGTAAAATAGGTTAAAACTTGTTTAAAATGACTAATACATGTATGTGTCACATAAATGGAATGTCATTCTTTTTCTACATTTTTCCTGTAGGATTGTGTTAATTATGTTTATCCCCATAAAAGGAATGGAAAATGGCTGAATTTAGAAAAAAAGATAAAATATACAAATAATTATGCTTAAACAATTAACTCTATATATATAATTGGTGTATAGAATATGAAAACTACAAATACAGGACATATATCTATCATTTAAAACACTCAGCAGTGGTCGCCCCACATGATACTCGGTCGCCCCATATGATGTTTTCAAGTTCACTCAAGTATAACAGGCTAACAGTTAGCCTCAGAAACCAAACTAGCTTCTTCTAGTGACATGCCACTATCAAATTTATCATCAAAATATAGATTTGTGGGAAAAAAATTATAATTCACAGTTTTGGGGTGGTCGCCCCACATGATGACCAAAAGTGACTACGACATTACAGCAGTTAAAAAACTGCTTTTTCTTACTATTTGAGAGAGATTGATTTACCTTACAATTGTTTCCAGGGGGTCCTCACTTGTGTCTGGCTGATGCAATATCCCATCCTTGAGATGTTTTTCAAAATAAAAGTCCCAAAATTGTGGTTTGTTGATGGTCGCCCCGGATGATACGGATAGAATCAACAAAATTCGGACAACATTCGTTTGAATATCATGATAGAAATATATGTGCAAATGCTTTATAGTTTTGTCAATGGATGTAAAACATGTTTGAAATTATGCCAAATAGGGAAAGGGATATATTTAAGTTGATTTAAAGTGTTTTTAAACCAGTTGTCCTAACAAAAGTCAAGGCTGGACGGTCGCCCCATATGATGTTTTGGCACTTCGGATAGCAGAAAAATGATGAAAAACTTAAAAATTTGGAGAAGTTAGAGTGGTTTAGTAGGTGAAGAAGGTATAACAAGTAGATGAGAAATTTTTATGTATTTTTTAGTTTTTTCTGCAAAATAAAATTAACCCGGACAGAAAAAGGGGGCGTCACGTCATTGACCCATATGTAATTTATTCCTGTGATGCAGCATAATCCTTCAGAAATCATTCTATTATGCTAATTAGATGCTTAAGAAATATTATAATAAATGTTGAAAACAGTAGTTGTAGTACTGCTTAATGCTTTGTGGATGATTCTTGATTCTTTCATAAATAAAAAGTTCAAAAGATCAAGTGTTTTCAAATAAAATATTATGTAACATTTTAGATATTTTACTGTCATTTTTTATTAATTTATTGCATTCTTGCTGAATAAAAGTATTCATTAAATTTTATTTTAATGTTCTTTAATTTTATTATAAACCTTGACCTTCTGAACTTTTGTAACTACTATTACCGGAGGAGAATTTTTTAAAAAATGTACTCACAAGAAGGTGCACTGGGTAACATCAAACAAGACTGTTTTTTTTTTTTTTTTTTGGATGCAGTTCCTCATCTAAAGAAGGGACAGAATGGAGTAAAATATATCACAATAATTAAAACCTATAAAACAAAATAACAGTGGTCTTCTAATCTTGATCTTGATCGCTTTTTTTTCTTTGCTTGTAAGCTGGTAATTTCATCTTCCAGGCCAAAGGGAATTGTAAAAATAAAGAAATATGTAATGTAGTTTATAGATCTGCAAAAGTAGTCATTCTGTTTTGAATAATTCATTCACTTTTAATTAAAACACAGTTTTAGTGGTGTATGGACACACCACAATGAATTCACCTTCAGATGACTCGCTGTTCTCATGATCTGAAAAACAAAACAAATATTTTTAAAGAGTATTAATTTTGGATTTACATAACCATTCTCATTTAATTTAATTTAGATTATATATGCATACTTACATCTTTGAGACTGTTTTGCCCATCTGGGCTGGCTGGGCTGGACTTCTTCCTCTACAAAAAACAGAAGGTAATACTAGTATTATCTTGGACAGAAAATTACGTAAGAACCATACCCTATTTATTACAATAGATCTCAATACCTCTAAATCGTATTGGAGGAATGACTTTTCTCCCCCCATTCCCATCAGAGTCTTCAACATGTGAGGTTTCTTGAGCTTTTCGTGCCCGTAATCTTGCCAGATCATAACTATCTGCTCACAAAGCAACATAACTTTTTATAATGTTTGGCAGTTAGTTTTACAAGAGTATGTACATTATTTTACATAGAGCTGGACAATTACATCACTGAATCAATGATGAATAGGGTTGGGTATCGTTTGAATTTTATTGATTCCAGTTCTGCTTATCGATTCCGGTTCTTAACAATTCCTAGTTTCGATTCTAATAACATAAAAAAGCCAATAAAAATGAAGTCAGACATTTCATTCTGTATTTTTTACAAAGCTTTCTGTTGCAGCTGAATAACATAAACAAAAATCAGCAGCCTACAGAACACTTAGGCCTAAGAGGAACTATTGCTTATGATTAAAAAAATAATAATAATACCACAGCAAAAACAACTAGACTAATACAAATTTCAAACATTAAATTGCTAAAGACAAGTAAACAGTCAGTAATAAAATAGGGTTAATTAGGGTTAGGGTTAGGTTAAGTAAGCAAAGCAAATTAATTATAGGTACAGAAATTGAAATAAAAAAATTAATTTTCTGATTTAATTAATTTTTTCATCAAATATAGATTATTCCTCATTAAAGTTATGAAAGATATTCAGTCCAGATCAGTGATTATTTTTTTTTGTTGTTGTTGTTCTTTGATTAACATTAAATGACAGGCAGCACATTTATTAGGCTGCTGTCTCTTTAACACCGAACGCACGCAGATTTAAATTTACTGTTACAAATGTGTTTTCTTTCTAATCTTTTTACTTTTACTTTCGACAAAATAACGACTGGGTTTATGATGCTATACTGATGTATTTTTGTGCATATTGGGCGGTACATTTCAAAGAGAAATCACATCCGGCACAAAACGTCCTTTTTTGCAGTGGAAATGCACAGAATGGTTGAAGAACGGCACAGGCCAGGTTCACATTAAAATGTGAACACAGGAATTGTTAAGTGGAACTGAAATGCACTTGACTTATCAAATATCCGGTTATTGGAAATTTGGAACCAAATGGAACTAAAATGGAACCAGTTCTCGATACCCAACCCTAATGATGAACTGACTTTAACCGAAAATTTAGTGTTTACTATTGTCCTTTTGCATTATTGCACTCTATTTTTCCTATTCAGTACTAAAAAGCTGCTTTGACACAGTCTTGTACTGTTTAAAGCGCTTTATAAATAAAGGTGAGGAGACATACTTTACCTGTGTCAGAAAATATTCTGACAGCATATTTAGCCCACAGCTGCTTGTCTGGTATGGCACGTTTTTTGACCATGACACCAGCATTTGAGCGAGGCCAGTAGCAATACAGATCCTTTCAGACATAAACATATTTGTTTTAATTTTCATAGCCAGTTTAAAGTTATTTTTTTAATATTATACATTATATTATAAATAATGTGATTTACATAAGATATATTAAAATGATGTATAAAATCTATTAACTCTTTAACTGTCACGGTCCACTCTGTGGGACGCCTAAATTTACTTCACCATATTACAAATAAATCCTAATCTAATCATGACAAACTATACATTGTTGGAAAGGTCTAAGACTCCTAAATAGATATTTTACCATATTTTTGTGTTACAAATTAGGTAGGAAAAGTAATAGATTAATGTGTAAAGAGTGCAACTTAAAAAAATCTACATCATAACAGGAGTTCTGACCTCTGTAACAAAAGACTTTCTTTGTTGCCTTTTTCCCTCTCATACTTTAGAAATCATGAGAAATTGTATATTAGTTCAAAACTTAAAATCTCAGAATTCATCCTTTGAAAGACATTTTAAAATCAGACACTGCATTACCACGGAAAATGTACATCACAATCATATTACAAAATGTTTTCATTCATGAATTATAAAAATTTAATTCTGGATGCATTTTTATGTCTGTGTTCAAAAATGGGAGTGACAGTTAAAGGGTTAAGTAGTAAGAACATGAAGCACACACACACACACACACACACACACACACACACATACATCAGTCTTACCTCATTAACCCACTCCAACCATTTGGATGGTGCCACCTCAACTTCATTGTGCTCAATAAAATGGAGCACAACATAGCACAGATAATCCTGTATTAAACAGAAAAGTTTCATTTGTTTTACAAATACAAAATGATGAAATGCTGACAATTAACAATTAATGAAAAGGTAATCATAGGAGATGTGCTCTAACCTCATGAATAAATTAAGACATTTTGTATCGGATCCATTTGACATAGTTGTTATTGTTCATCCTCTTTGTTTTCTTTTTGCTCCGATTTGACATATATTCAGTTTTATGGTTAAAATGTTCTTCTCCAAATTTGATTGAGTCTTGTGATATATTTGTTGATTTGGTTGTGATATTCTATATTAACCCTCTGTTGTTGTTTTTTTTTTTTAAATATGTATTTACTTGGTGGCACTTTCTATCTGAACACACACACAAAAAAATGTTGACTTGATTTGAAGTCGAATGGTTCTAAAAAATAGTCACACTTTTGTTGTTTGCGGTCAAGAAAATTAATGGGAAATTTGCAAAAATACAGAGAAAATCAACAATGATGTC
>NC_066871.1:48799416-48891318 GCF_022985175.1 Labeo rohita
GTACTGATTAGTTTGGGTAACGCTTTAGATTACAACCCGCAAAGAACTACGTAAGTAAACTGAATTTACGGAGTATGTTTCTGTAATTATAGTGTACCTATAAAGAACGTACATGTAGGTATACGGGAACAATATGTTATATTTGGGTAATGAGGGGATAACAAACCAGATATTCAACCTGCAAAGAACTACATAAGTATACTGAATTTGCGGTGTACGTTTCTGTAATTATAGTGTACCTATTAGTACGTATGTGTAGGTATAAGAGAACAATAGGCTATGTTACGTTTTGGTAATTCGGGGGTAACAACCAGATATGCAACCTGCAAAGAACTGCGCAAGTAAACTGAAGTTACAGTGTATGTTTCGTATTTATATTGTACCTACGTGTAAGTATAAGGGAGCAATATGTTACGTTTGGGTAATAACGGGGTAGCAAACAGATATACAAATAATTTATAATGGAATTACTTAAAAACTTAGCAGGTAGCTGTTCTATTAAATAGTAAGTTTGGTGTATCTATACGTAAGCTTTTTAAAATTACTGGGAAATTATATTCTTGTTCCATGTAGTTACAGGGTAAGTGTGACATCTGCGGGCTGTAAATTAAAGTGGCGATTGTTCCCCCCTTGTTCAACGAAGTTACAGGGTAGGTTCAATACATAAACACACAATCTGAACATATATCTAAAAATATTTTTTTATAGTCGCTAATCCCACTTCTACCTCTAAACCTAACGTTAACTATGACTGAACAGTAATAAAAATATATATAAAAAAAAAAAAGGAAAGTGCAATCACAATCATTTATTTATTGCAAAAATGTCAACAGCCATACAAAAAAGTAATCCAAATAACGATGCGTTTGCAGCCGCAGTCCTCTCTGGCGGAATACAGTAGGTTTGAGGTGCAGTAGGATGAGAGCAGAATTTAAATTGTTAATCGCTGAAAATATTATCCAGATTATTGTCTTGATCCACTCCTCGAAGGCGCCCGCGCGTCATTCCAACACATCTCACCAGAAACACGGCATGTCGTAATCTGTGACGAATGCAGATGAGAGCCAATGAACGTCCGATTTTCCTGTCGCAAAATGCGCTTTAGCACGGGTTTATGGCTGTTGCTGCTAGAGATGGAGATGAAGATCGCCGGACAAAGCCTTGAATTTGGTTCTGGTCCTCGCAAATCGTATGGATTCTGAAGATCTGGGTTACAGCACACAAATAAAATTGTTTAATTTGTAATTATGATGCGTGTTCGGTGTATTTTATGGCTCTATTGTTAGTCACAGCATGTTAGAGAAAACGCCTTTGTGTTCCACCACGGCAAACGAAGTTAATATTACATGAATGATTAAACGATTGAAGAAATATTATTTAATTTAAGGGTTTAACGTGTAGTCAACATTATGTAGACCTATTCTTGGAAACGAGTTGGCAACAGAAATCACACAGAACAGAATGAGATGTTATAATTTCATATTAAGTAAACGTTAAATGTTTAGATGATGTAAATATGTCAGTATTGTACATTTAGTGTCTGTAAAAATGTAAATAAATGTACATTTTGTAGAACCACATTTTACGTCGCGTTGTTATATGTATTGTACCCTGTAACTTCGTTGAACAAGGGGGGAACAATCGCCACTTTAATTTACAGCCTGCAGAGGGCACAATTACCCTGTAACTACATGGAACAAGAGTATAATTTCCCAGTAATTTTAAAAAGCTTACGTATAGATACACCAAACGTACGATTTAATAGAACAGGTACCTGTTAAGTTTTTTAAATTAATCCATTATAAATTATTTGTATATCTGTTTGCTACCCCGTTATTACCCAAACGTAACCTATTGTTCCCTTATACTTACACGTAGGTACAATATAAATACGAAACATTCACCGTAACTTTAGTTTACTTACGCAGTTCTTTGCAGGTTGTATATCTGGTTGTTACTCTCTATTACCAAAACGTAACATATTGTTCCCGAATAACTACATGTACGTTCTTTAATAGGTACACTATAATTACAGAAACGTACACCGTAAATTCAGTATACTTGTGTAGTTCTTTGCAGGTTCAATATCTGGTTTGTTATCCCCTTATTACCCAAATATAACATATTGTTCCCGTATACCTACATGTACGTTCTTTATAGGTACACTATAATTACAGAAACATACACCGTAAATTCAGTTTACTTACGTAGTTCTTTGCGGGTTGTAATCTAAAGCGTTACCTTAGTTTGTGTATTTAAGTTCCACCTTGTGTTTAGTTCCCTGTCTGGTCTTTAAGTGTCTTTGGTTGTGTGTATCCTGTGATTCTACGGTTCTCCAGAGTATTTAAAGTATTTACTTATTAACAAAGCAGCCCAAATGAGTAACAGGCAACGTGATGTCTTCTTCTCCCATCGCTAAAGAAAAAACACACTTCTCCAGTAGGGTTGTGACAGTGAGGCAATTTGTTAGAGTTTTCCCTCTTTTCGTATCGAACTGAACAGTTACACCCCTAAAATAAACAAACAAAATAAATATAGACACATAAAAAATAAATAAATATAGAAATAAATAAATATTAGATTTTTTTAATTTTGTATGGTCTCCTCTGGCCTTGATAAAAGCATGCATCCTTCCTAACAACATTTTTTATGCCCTTTTTTCCACAGTTTCCATTGTTACTGAGTTCCAAATTTTAGTTGTTCCCAAACACTTGCTTTTGATTAAACTTATGTGCATTCTGTCTTTAAATCCATTCAATCCCAACAACAATTGTGTTTACACACACACACACAATGATTACGACTTGAAGCTTCCAGTGCACAGACAGGATCACAAGTGACAAGACACAGATAACAAAAATAAAAAAAAAAAGTGATTAGAATAAATATATGAAAAGACACATAAACAATAGACAAATAAACTAGTCATTAGAATAAATATGTGAAAGAAAATACACAATAGACTATATAATGTATGTACAGATGTGATTATATACAAATTATACATGGGAATTTGAATGTAAGATATGGAAGATATGTAAAAGCGATAACATATGTATAACAAATATAAATATGGATAGCTGTGTTGCACATGTTTTATTTTACAGTGGGGGGAACATTTAACTGTTCATGAGGTAGATGGCCTGAGGGAAGAATCTTTTTCTATGTCTGGCTGTTTTGATGCTTCGTGCTTCGAAAAGGAAGTGGGCTGGGTGTGAGGGGTCCACAATGATTTTGCTAGCCCTTTTACTCACTCTGGATGAGTACAGATCTTGGAGGGTAGGGAGGGTTGTACCAATGATTCGCTTAGCAGTCCAGACTATTCTCTGTAGTAGGGCTGCACGATAAATCGCATGCCATATCCTTGAACATTTTGTCATTAAAGCCGGTTCTGTAATCAGCAGTAAATCTCCATCATGTGCGTGCTTTCAGATAGAGCAGCGTCAATATACAGAGCTGTAATTCTCCGACAAGCTGCGCAAAACCACACAGACGATATCATCGATATTATACATCGATATTATCAAATCACGCTGCGATAATAAAGTTGCTTGTGTAGCTTCTCTGTGAACTATGGCGTAAATGCTGCTAAATCTGAAAGCATGTGTAAATACCAAAAACACGTTTTTACTTAAAACTCACTTCATAACTTCAGTCGAGTGATTGAAATAAATCCTTCTGTGAGATGATGTGGCTTCTTACACAGAAAAGGCACGCAAAATATTTTATAGCATTCTAAGCAGTAATAAAATCAATGTCGAATAGCATGGCATTATTATATACTGTATTCTAATGAAAATTATAATAAGAAGTCAGATAAACCATATATTGTTGTAGTTGTGTGTTTATTAGTCACGTTAAATCAATGAAGGCAGTTAAATTTTCTGTTTATTCAGCACCGATCGTTATTTCCTGGATTCTTCTTCGGGGCATATTTGGAGTTTCCGCGCGAGAGCGCCCTCTGGCCTTTAGATGAAGATTTACTACTGATCACAGAACCATGCTCCACTGGCAAGATGCGCACATAAATATCACAGCTTAATATCGAGTTTCTTAATATCGATTGCGATGTTGTCGCGATTTATTGTGCAGCCCTACTCTGTAGTCTTTAAAGGTCAGTTTTGGTAGCTGAGCTGAACCAGACAGTTATTGAAGTGCAGAGGACGGATTCAATGATGGCAGAGTAGAACTGTTTCAGCAGCTCCTTTGGCAGATTGAACTTCCTCAGATGGCAAAGGAAATACAGCCTCTGCTGGGCCTTTTTGACAATTGGGTCAATATGATTGTCCCACTTAAGGTCACCTTTATGTCAAGTCACCTTTATTTATATACCGCTTTTAACAATACAGAATTGTGACAAAGTGGCTGTACAGGATTAAATAGGAAATTGTGCATCAATAATGCAAAAGGGCAACAGTAAACACTCAATTTTCAGGGAAAGGCAGTTCATCATTGGATTCATTGATGTCATCATCTAGCTCAGTTCAGTTCAAATAGTATATGATATCATTTGAAGAAAAAGTGTCCCCAACTAAGCAAGCCAGAAGTGACAGCGGCAAGGAACCAAAACTCCATCGATGACAGAATGGAGAAAAAACCTTGGGAGAAACCAGGCTCAGTCGGGGGGCCAGTTCTCCTCTGGCCAGATGCAGAGGACTCATCTAGTTCCTGTGGTCTTGTGCCGATGGCCGTCTAGGTGATGAGGTCTTCACTGGGGATCTGTCTCTGGGGCTCATCTAGTCGATGTGGTCTCTGTTGACATTCAGGGCTGTAGAGGTCCACTATCATCTCCACTGTTTTGAGCGTGTTGAGCTCCAGCTTGTTGAGACTGCACCAGACAGCCAGCTCTTTAACCTCCTGTCTGTAAGCTGATTCGTCTCCATCCTTGATGGGGCAGATGACTGTAGTGTCGTCCGCAAACCTTAGGAGCTTGACAGAGGGGTCTGTGGAACACCTGTGCTGGCGGTTGTGAATTTACCCTTTCTCACTAGCTGTTGCCTTTATATCAGAAAACTGGTGATCCATTCACAGATAGATGGAGGCCGAACTGAAGTCCACGAACTGGATCCTTACATAAGTCCTTGTTTTGTCCAGATGTTGCAGGATGAAGTGCAGTCCCATGTTTACTGCAGTTAACTGTCCATAGTAAACAAGTGCAGTCCCATGTTTACTATGGACATTTGCTCGGTAAGCAAACTGCAGGGGGTCCAGTAAGGGTCCAGTAATGTTCTTCAGATAGGCCAAAACCAGTTTTTGAAATGATTTCATGACCACAGACATTAAAGCAACAGGTCTATAGGCGTTACATCCAGTAATTTGGAGTTCTTTGGGACGGGGATGATGGTGGGACATTTGAAGCAGGAAGGGACTTCACAGAGCTCCAGGGATCTGTTAAATATCTGTGCTGCTCAGCACAGGTTTTCAGATGGGCTGGTCTGACAGCGTCTAGGCCTGGCGTCTTTCTTCTTTTCTTCTTTCTGAAGACCTAGTGCACCTCGTCTTCACTGATCTGAAGAGCAGGAGTCGGGGAGAGGGGGTCACTGGAGGGGTCGACGCTCATGCTGGGGAGACCAGCTCACTTTTTTTTAAGATCAGTGTGAAAGACACTAAACATACTCTGTGGATTTTGGTCACACAAATAAGTGTTATACATCATTAGAAACCATTAAGTGAATACTTTTATTTGTGCACACTCACAATAAAAACTGAACTATGTGCTTCTTAAAATAAAGAAAATAAACAGGGTGCTTTCTCAGTCTTCACTGTCTCTGCGAACTGCTTTTAGAAATGCGTCAATAAAATGAACCTAAACTCAGTGAATACTCTGCACACAGACAGGAGAGATATATCTATAGAAAGCTTGATCTCTCTAGTTTTAAATAAAGCAAGCCTTATCAAAAACAAATATTCTGTGCTAAAGTAATCCGTATGAAACCAACGTGATGTACAGTTTTGCTCTTAGAGCTAATTATTTTTATTGTGATCACGCCCACAAGCTACTTTCGCTTTTGATATGATAAATAACCATGTGTGAGGTGCAGTATGGCCCACATCACCGTAAACAGAGCTTGACGATTCATTAAGTTCATCTCGGCTACTGTTCATTTCTGGAAGAAGATGCACTGAGAGGAATAACAGAATTTACCTTCAGAAAAAGAAGACACTTAAATATCAGGTATGGTTTACTAGTTTCACTTGCTGAACAGGAAAGACACAATGTCTGTTCATGTTTCTGTGGTTAGGTCAGTGAGTACAATAATAATCTTTGACCTTCATTATGTATGTTTTGATTATATTGTGTTGTAAATAAAATACAAATGACCAAAAGCCCCCATTATCTTACTTGCCTCATAATGACAGTCACACTGATGGGCCATTAGGGGACAGCCTTTTGTCTCTCAGGTGTGAACTCCCTCACATGTGGCTCTCTATCACGAAATGTCTTCAAAAATTTACATCAATATATTGCTTTTTGTGAAAGAGTAAGCACAATAATTTTCACATAATTTTGAAGTAAATATTCTAGCCTACAAGAGTGATTACTCAAAAGCCTTGTTCAGAACTATTGTGTTACAACAAATGTTCAGGACATTTGTTCAGGACTATTCAGTGTGAGTTGTATATAAGGAGGTTCTTACAGTAACACCATATTACACCATTCATTTACAGTAAGTGAAGATAGCAGTCTTTTTTAGTGATTATGCTATTTACACTAAGTGCAAATAGTTTTAGATTGTATTTGCACTGTGTTAGCAGGATTTTCTGCTGTTTATATAAATATATATACTTGTCCAGATCGGTGGTAGCAGCTTAAAAAACACTCCAATCAGTCAATTTGAAACAGGCCTGTAAAACCCGCTCTGTTTTGTTGGTCCATCTCCTTACAGTCTTTACTACAAGTTTAGCCAATTTCAGTTTCTGCCTGTAGGTTGGTATAAGATTGGATAAGATGATTATATTTAAACTTTTAAAATAACAGGATTTTGCAAATAGGTAGTTTTTTAGTGGAAATAGCTTCTTCCTACAAGGCGGGCTATTTGCATTTAGTGTAAATAGTGATAAATAAATTAGATTTCATTTACAGTAAGTGAAAATAGTAGTCTTTTTTAGCGATTATGCTATTTACACTGCAAATAGTTATAGACTGTATTTGCACTGTGTTAGCAGGATTTTCTGTTATTTATTCTACTTATTGCAAATGGTGACAATTATCTGCACCTCAGTATTTGTTACTCCCCTCGAGTTGAATCAAAGGCTCAAGTCGTTCTTGATTTTAACTGACCTTTATTCGGACACGAGTCTGTAGTATGTCTTGTACATTCTAGCCTTGCATCCCTTTTATGTCCCAACAATGCCGTCAGAACTACGAAAGGAAATACATAGAACTTAAATTAACCCTCTAAAAGTGGGTTTACACATAATGAACGAAATATATACAACTAATAAATAAAACGCACATTAAACATGTAAGGAAGTGCAGTTAATTGGTTAATTATACATTAACATGGTCACATACTTATACATGCTCACATACGGCAAAGCAGTTAACACGATAAACACATACCTCATCGGCCTCTATAACCCAAGAGGAATAAACTTGGAGGGTTACAGTTTTCTCTTTAACAAAAATATATATATATATATATAAAACTTCTTAGCACTTCTTACAGGCGTAACTCTTATATACATGTTATTAGTCCAGCACCTCATGTGGCTGTACTACTTGTAGTGCATCGGAAAATATCTTGATTGCAACAATTAAATAATTCCCAAGCTAAACAAAGGAGAAATTGCCCCCCCCCTTTTTTTATTGTTTTAGTTGAATAATATGAAATGAATTGACATGTATTAACAAAAATATATATTACTTATTTATTCTAATGATTACTCTGAACATTTTAACTATTTATTTACCCTTTAACTATAAAGTGCATATTATAAACTGAAATATATGAGAGTTGCCTCTGATGGCAGCTACAGTATTGTAGTACATTATAAAACAGTATGCAATAATAACTTAAATAATTCAATTGTATTTCAAATTATTAAATGGATGTCTCCGTATTGGGACAATAAAGCCTTCCCTACACCTGTTCTAACCCTACTCAATACTTTATTTTCAACTTTTTGATTATTTCCTTCATTTTTATTGAATACAATGCTTCTCTAATCTTGACGAGTTCAACACAAGAATCACTAAATGCTAGTCAATGAAAGATAACTCCACACCTCCTTCATTTGGACCAACAAGCAGACAAGTTTACAGTTTAGCAGCTAAACTTTAGCTATGGGCTCAATTCACTTCCATTGTATACGGAAAGACCAATTACAACAGACTTGGCCAGCTGACCAATCAGAGCAGAGTAGGATTATAGAGGGGAGGGGTTTATAGACATTAAGCTCAGAACTGCTTCAAATGAATTAGTTCGAAACAAAATGATTCTAAAATCAAATGTATATTCTGAGAAAATGTCAGTGTTTTCTGATCTTAGATTCATTTAAACCTGATGTAGGGGACTCCAACACAATAGTAGGGCATTTTAAAATACCATATGACCTGCTCTTTAATGTTTCTTTAAGTGCATATAACTTAAATAGTACTGTGCTACGTGGATTTGCTTTCAGCAAAATAACCACCCAATGCTGTAACACCTTTCTTCCAAACAACTGCCACTGTAAACAGTGATGAAGAAACACAAAATTCATGTCATAATGATCAAGGATAAAAAAATGGTTTTAATGTTTTGCAGTATTATGATGTATCTGAATGTTCATCTTCTGCAGCTCCAGTCACTTCAACACTGATTCCAGTCAGCAGATCAAACTCTGAGATGACATCAAAACAAACTACAGGTTCATCATCACTGACGCACATCAGCAGTCTGTCTCACAAACTGCCTTAATCATAATGTCAGATCTGTCCAATGAAATCTGTGACATTTTAATAAGTCATGAACATAATGTTTCATTGTCTGATGTAACTCTTAAAATAATCATAGGGATGTCCCGATGATTTCTTTAACCACTCTGCAGCTTTCCTAAGCCTGATCCTTATTTTACATCAGCTGTCATGCTGGTGAAGTGCAATAGGTGGCAGTACTGACTGATCCTCCAGAGTGTTTTTTTTTTTTTTTTTTCAGAATAAATAAGTGTAATTATGCTACTAAATGTGTCATTTACCATTGTATTTATAGTTTGTTATTGTTTGTATATTTTGCTAAGCACAGTAATGCTGAATGTGTGTCTCTGTATCGTCTCAGTGATTGTGATTGTTGTCTGCGCTTCATTCGCTGTTCTCCTTCCTGCTCTGATTCTTTGGCTGATTCTGAAAAAAAGAGCCGGTGAGTTTTTAGAGTTTCTCATATTCTGGTACAATAGACAAAAACATCTGACTTAGTATTTAAAGATAAAACAAGACATCAGTAAGTTAACACAAACAATGTCTCTATTCTGCAGCACTAGAATTCTTCTATACTCATTTAGAAATCGATTGGTTTGTGTGTTTGATAATAACTATTCCCATGGTATTATTTTTCAGGTGTCAGAAGAGCGACTGATGACTCTGTGGTGAGTTTTGTAGGTTGATCATGAGCTGTTAGTGTCCATGAGCTCCACAGACGACTGACTCTGAAATATAACACTCTTATTAGTCACATCAGATCAGGACAAGTTACTGTAATTCTACTGTTTCTGCTCTAAAGCTCACAGATAACAATATGATTCATCTTCAATAATTTGTGCATATCTGTGAATATTTGACAGTTACTGTGGTAATTTTCCTGTCATGTTACAATAGGATCTCATTTCTGTTATAGATTTTTATTAAAACAGTATGTTTTACAGATGTTTTACTTCAACATTTGCAGCTTCTGAGTAAAATAATTAGTCTGCTTCACACAGTAGTGATGGCTGGACCTTTAATAACTTATTTTCATTGATGTTTAGGAGCAGACAGATGATGTGACTTATACTCAAGTTACTGTGAACAGGAAAAACCAAGACAAAAAGAACAAGGTGAGCAAACACTTCCTCAACATGACCTATATAGGTTTTATTATATGCAGTTCTTCTAAATGTGTCTTGAATTGAGCTCAAACAACATGCTGCAATAGTTGTGTGTTAAAACAGTAACTGTGATGTTGATTCAGGTTCGCTGTGATGATAAAGTGACTTACGCTTCCATCAGAGGAGCAGAAGCTGGAGCTCAGGAAAACTGCAGTCCACTTTATGCCTCTGTGAACAAGAACCATCAATAATTATACAGAAACCACATATTATATATAATTCACCCCTAATGGTTCTGCTCAGAGCCATTATAAATACTTTCAGTGTCTTTTACATGTTAAGAAACAAACTCTGGTTCATTTGTAGTTATTAGTTATTCTGGTTGTCGTTTTTTGTACAGTAGCTGTCTGTGTATATATAATTTATAATTAATTCAGGCTCTGCAGGCTTGAACAAAGTTAAAAAAAAAAAAAAAAAATCAGTGGAGGACAGTTTTAATCTGTAACACCACGCCAGCAGAGGGAGCCCTTGCCCTAGTACTGTCTGTTATCGCTCCCTCTACTACCTCTATGGTGACTTCCTGTTTGGCAGCCATATAAAGAGGGCCATGCCAAACAGGACCTCGTGAAGTATTGTTTTGCCTATGCGGACTCTACCAAGTGTTTACCCTGTTTCGTTGCCTTGTTTTGTTGTTTTCCATTTCCATTGTTTTTGCCTTGTTTCATAGCCTTGTTTAATTTGATACTTCGGACTGCTCTCTGGTATTTTGACCTTTTTGTCTGTTTTGGATTACGCTTTTGTCTTGCCCTGGTTATCACTGTTTGTTTGGAGATTGACCCTGCCTGTTTGACTACATAGTGTTCCAATAAAGCTCGCACTTTGATCTATCCACGCTGTTTGTTGAGTCCCGTTACAGAATACTTCACCACCCATAGTTCCAGCAGCTATTGGAACACAGATCAACCATGGACCCAGTATCACGCCTCTTTCACCTTCGTCAAGGTAACCGCTGTATTGAAGATTATGTAACCCATTCATTCCTGGCTACCTGGAGAAAAAATACACTGGAATCTTGAGGAATATATTGATCACGCTCTCTTACTGGCTGGCTCACATTTTACTGTGGGGGTTGTGGATGAAGAACCCTGCAATCCCACAGTACCCACAACACCAGAGCGTCTTCACACCCCAACCGTCATGTCTGGAGTGGTTCACGTCATGCCAGCCACTTCAGAGCCCTATTGCAAGATGGCTGCCATCCCACAGTCTACTCACAAGATGGTTGCCATTTTAAAGCCTGCCCACGCCATGCCTGCCGCTCCAAGGCCTGCACTCGTCACGTCTGCCAAGCCACAGCCCGCACCTGTGATAGCTGCCCTTCCAGAGTCTGCAGCTGTCATGGCTGCCCTCCCAGAGCCAGTTCACAAGATGGCTGCCATCCCTAAGCCAGTTCACAAGATGGCCACCATCCCTGATCCTGTTCACAAGATGGCCACCATCCCTAAGCCAGTTCACAAGATGGCCGCCCCATCTGAGTCCCCGGCCAAGATGGCCGCCACGCCTGAGCCTCACCATGCTAAGGTCATCCAACCAGAATCTCGTCCCGTCATGTCTGCCATACCCAAAGCAATTCAAGTGATGGCTGATCCTCTGATGTCAAGTCAAGTCAGAGTTGCACTTTCAAGTTACAAGTCAAGTCAAGTTACAGCTGTGTCTCCTGAGCCACGTCAAGTTACAGCTGTTGTTCCTGAGTCAAGTCAAGTTACAGCTGTGTTTTCTGTAAGTCAAGTCAAGTTACTGCTGGTGTTCCTGAGTCAAGCAAAGTCAGAACTGTTGTTCATGAGCCAAGTCAAGCCACAGCTGATCTTCACGAGCCAAGTCAAGCCACATCTGATCTTCATGAGCCAAGTCAAGCCACAGTTGATCTTCACGAACCAAGTCAGGCCACAGCTGATCTTCACAAGCCAAGTAAAGTCACAGCTGATCTTCATGAGCCAAGTCAAGTGACAGTTGACCTACACGAGTCAAGTCAAGCTACAGCTGATCTTCATGAGCCAAGTCAAGTTACTGCTGTTGTTCCCAAGCCAAGTCAAGCTACAGCTGATCTTCCTGAGTCAAGTCAAGTGACAGTTGACCTACACGAGTCAAGTCAAGCTACAGCTGATCTTCTTGAGTCAAGTCAAGCTACAGCTGGTCTTCATAAGTCAAGTCGAGAAATAGCTGTTCATCCAGAGTCTCATCACGTCTCAGCTGATCGTCTAGAGCCTCATAACATCTCAGCTGACCTCCCAGAGGCTTGTCACATCTCAATTGACCTCCCAGAGCCTTGTCATGTATCAGCTGACCTCCCAGATGCTTGTCAGGTCTCAATTGACCTCCCAGAGCCTTGTCATGTATCAGCTGACATCCCAGAGCCTCGTGATGTCTCAGATATCCTTCCAGAGCCTCGCCAGGTCTCGTCTCATCTCCCAAGATACACAAAGCCCACGCTCCCAAGCCACGCAGTCTTGACACTCTCAAACCTCACCGCCTCCACACCCTCAAGACCGGTGATCGTCCTGCTGTCTACTGTGCTGCCTGTAATGGCGGTCACCATTTTGAGCATATGGGCAGCACACTGCACTCCAGAGGCCTTGTCTGTCCATGAGTCTGCTCCAGAGGCCTCGTCTGACCATAAATCTGCTCCAGAGGCCTTGTCTGTCCACGAGTCCATGCCAGAGGCCTCTCCTGTCCACGAATTCACGCCAGTGCCTCCAGAGGTGGCAGCTCCTGCTGCAGAACCTCCTGAGGAGGCGGCGTCCATCCATGATCTCACTGCCTTGTCTGTCCACAAGTCTGCTCCAGAGGCCTTGTCTGACCACGAGTCTGCTCCAGAGGCCTTGTCTGACCATCAGTCTGCGCCAGTGCCCCCAGAGGTGGCAGCTCCGGCTAGAGAACCTCCTAAGGGGGTGGCGTCCACCTACGAACTCTCTGCCCGTCATGTCATGGCGGCCAATCATGAACTCTCGACCTGTCCTGTTCTGGCCAAGAAGGCTGGTCCCATACTCTCTACCTGTCCAGCCACACTCAAAGGGGGCTACCCCTGAACTCTCTGCTCTGCCGTGGGGATTCCTGCTCTCTTCTGCTCTGCTGTGGTGGTTGTCTGCTTCACCATAGAGATCTTCGTACTCATCTGTTCCATTGTGGGGATCTTTGCTCCTGTCTGTTCTGCTGTACTGGTCGCTAGCTCCACCCAGGCTCCCTGCCCTGCCTGCCCCGCCATGGCTCCCTGCTCTGCCTGCCCCGCCATGGCTCTCTGCTCTGCCTGTCCCGCCATGGCTCCAGGCTCCTCGGGATCTGACGTGGTAGACTTCTGCTTCAGAGTTTTACTGTCTGCCACTGCTCCATGGCCCAGGTCCTCCAGTGTTTCATTGTCTGCCACTGCTCCACGACCCAGGTCCTCCAGTGTTTCACTGTCTGCTACTGCTTCACGGCCCAGGTCTTCAGTGTTTCACTGTCTGTCACTACTCCATGATCCAGGCCCACCTCCTCTGCATGGACCTGGCCCCCCGTCCCACCCCCTGGTCTACCTTGTTCCTACCACCCTCCAGGACTGTTGTTTCTTGAGCACCAGGAGTCGCTCCTAGAGGGGGGGATTCTGTAACGCCACACCAGCAGAGGGAGCCCTTGCCCTAGTACTGTCTGTTACCGCTTATTTTGACCTTTTTGCCTGTTTTGGATTACGCTTTTGTCTTGCCCTGGTTATCACTGTTTGTTTGGAGATCGACCCTGACTGTTTGAATATGTTGTGTTCCAATAAAGCTCGCACTTTGATCTATCAATGCTGTTTGTTGAGTCCCGTTACATACTCTCTTAGATGATTCTCATTAAATCATCAGGGGCTGGTTGTTTAATAGTAATCTGGTTGGATTTCAGATATCGGACTAAATCAAATCTTAAAAATGTATTGTTCAAAACAAAAAAACAAAAAAAATGAATTTGGATTAGATCACAAAATCTAATCTTGGTTTTGATCAGGATCGAATCATCTGTTCATGTTGCTCAAAACGTTTTAGTAAGACTGTGATGCCTTTGATCCAACAATTATGATTATAGTGGTCCCATCAGAAGTAAATGAATTAATGGACGAATGAGCACATTTATATAGCATTTTCACTGTGCATTGCTATACACCCAAAGCGCTTTACAATTATATGGGGGGATCTTTCCTCAACCACCACCAGTGTGCAGCATCCACTTGGATGATGCGACGGCAGCCACAGGACAATGGTGCCAATGCGCTCACCACACACCAGCTACAGGTGGAGAGAAGTGCACTAGTAATCCAGATTTGGTAATCTGCAAAAAAGGGTGTAACTGGATTATTGTCATCCAATCCAATTTTTCCAGGATCCAATTAACTGATAATGGATAGCAAAATAGGATTTCCAAATTCAGATCATTCTGATCCAGATTAAGCTTTTTTGAACAGCTGGCCCCAGTTGTTACGAGTGGTTAATTAACTGTCAACTTGCACTAATTATGAGAACAGGCAAAGCTACATGATGATGTAAGCGTTTATCACAATATCACACATTGATCATTTGATGTTTGAATTGTTTCAGCAGCTGTTTGTAATATTAAATTTTATTTGTCAACAATAAAACAGCCTTAAACATGTTAAACATCTATATGTATAGTGAAATTTATTTTCCATCAATATGCAAGCTAGGTCAAGATAAATATTTTCATTACTACTGGATCTACCAGTTTTTCTAAGTGCCAATTGATTATTAAACAGCAAACACAAACTGTACAAATGGCATAATTTCCAGCACACTCTAAATTCACTCACTCAATTTCATTTAACTGGTCTATATTAGTGGACTAATGTACAGCATATGAATAGGGGGGTGATTTCACATACAGCCAGAGTATTTAACTGTGTGTGTAAATATAAGTGATAAAAACAATTTCAACACATTTTTCATCATCTGCATCTGTCATAACAATTAACTGCAGTCCAAGCAACAGCACACAAAGATAAAGATTCTTTAAAACATGCCAATGAAAGTATACTTCTGGATTTTTCCATATCTATAAGCAGTGTCTTAGATTTTTCAGTTTTCCAGTTCATGAAACATTTTGAGTCTCAAATACTATATATATACAGTCATGTGAAAAAGTTAGGACACCCTATTGAATTCCATAGTTTTCCGTATCAAGACATCATTAAAAAAACTGGTCCTTGGCTGGTCTTAAAATTTCGAAAATAAAACCTCAGATGAACAACAACACATGACAAATTGCACCGTGTCATTATTTACTGAGCAAATATAATGCCAAAATGGAAAAGCTGTGTGTGACAAAGTCAGGACACCCTTACTGTTAACACTGGAATTAAGAGGGTAAATAACAGTCAAGCACTGCTAATCAAATACCTTTGATTAACTGATCGTCAGCAAGTCTGAACACCTCTATAAAAGCATAAGCTTTGGCAGTTTGCTGGTCTGGAGCCTTCATGTGTGTGTTAACACAATGCCAAGGAGGTAACACATCAGCAATCATCTTAGAGCAGCAATTGTTGCTGCCATCAATCTGAGAAGAGTAATATGGCCATTTCCAAACAATTTGAAGTTTATTCACAAGTGGAAGACATTTAAAACAGACACCTCTCCTTCCAGGAGTGGACGTCCCAGAGAATTCACCCCAAGATCAGACCGTGTAAAGCTCAGAGAAATGGCAGACAACCCAAGAACTACACCTCAGACTCTACAGGCCTCAGTTAACATGTTAAATGATAAAGTTCATGACAATACCATTAGAAAAATATGGGACAAAATGTCATGTTTGGAAGGCTTGGCAGAAGAAAGCCTCTTCTCTCTAAAAAAAAACATTGCAGCACAGTTTAGGTCTGCAAAGTTGCATCTGAACAAAACACAAGTCTTCTAGAATAATGTCCTTTGAACAGACGAGACTGAAGTGGAGATGTTTTCCATAATGCACAGCGCCAAGTTTGGTGAAAACCTAAAGAGCATATGAGCACAAACACCTCATACCAAAACACAAGCATGCTGGAGGAGGGCTGATCATTTTGGGCTTGTTTAGTAGCCACAGGACCTGGGCACCTCACAGTCATTGAGTTGGCCATGAACTCCTCTGTATATCAAAGTATTCTAGAGTCAAATGCGAGGGCATCTGTGCAACATCTAAAGTTGGGCCAAAATTGGGTCATGCAACAGGACAATGATCCCAAGCACACCAGCAAATCTACAACAGAACGGCTGAAAAGAAAAGAATCAAGGTGTTGCAATAGTCCAGTCCAAGTCCAGAGCTCATCCTGACTCAAATGCTGTGGTGAGAGCTGTGCATAAGCAAATGCCCACAAACCTCAATAAACTGGAGCAACGTTGGAAAGAAGAGTGGTCCAAATTCCTCCAGAATGATGTGAGAGACTAATAAAGTCACACAGAAAATGAATGCTTCAAGTTATTGATGCTAAAAGTGGATCTACAGGCAATTGACTCATAGGGTGTCCTAACTTTGTCACACATGGCTTTTCCATTTTGGCTTTATTTTTGTTAAATGAATAATGGCACTGTGTGATATGTCATGTCATGATGTTTATCTGAGGATTTATTTTCCAAATTTTAAGACCTGCCAAGGACAAGATAATGTTTTATTATGTCCTGATATATATAGATATATTTTTTTTCTTGAAACTACATAAAAGTAAAAAATAAAAATGAAATTGCCCAAAATGTTGTTCCAACTAGTCAAACACAGTTGTCTGAACAAAGAATTTCATATTGTTGAAATGTTAATTGCAGTTACTGTTGATTATTGTTTTGCTGTTTGCTGACTTAATTAAATTTTTGTTGTTGTTGTTTTGTCATTATTGTTAGTTATTTGTTGCACTGTGATGTAAAGAGCTCATCTTTTTTAACATTTGTTGATCGCAACCGTTCTTGAGGTTTGTGTGTCTAGTTTTGAGGCCTACAGTTTGTTCAACCACTTATATCTGTATACTGGATATCTTAGTTTTGTAAGACAATGTTGTCTTCATATTAGACTAAGTTATCCATTAAGGTTTCTAAAACAATTCACTGTTTGTCATTTGTAAATAAACCAAAAAATAGTTACATAAAAAATTAATTAACCTCAACAACAGTAATTGTTGTTTCAGTTGCTATGACAAGTCTCCTTCTATTAGCAATATAAGACAATCAGCATTGCATGAACAAACTAATTTATGTTGGCTAAACAAATTATCTTTACTGAAAAAAACTAAAGAAAAAACTATTATTGAGAGAACTCAAATGTCTTACTGCATCAAGCTGCCTTACTTAGTAAAAGTTTTCTCAACTATTTATTTTTTACTGTGTGTGTGTGTGAGTTCGGTTTGGTTTATATATCCTGGTGGGGACTTAAACCTGAATACACACAGACTCATGGGGACTCGTGTCACAGAGTTTTTTGAGAAAGTAAAAATGCAGAAAGTTTCTTGTGACGGGTAGGTTTATGTGTATGGTTGGTGTAGGGCAGGGGTGTCAAACTCAGTTCCTGGAGGGCCTCAGCCCTACAGAGTTTTGTTCCAACCCTGCTCCAACACACATACTATGCAGTTTTCAATTAAGCCTGAAGGACTTGATTAGTTGGATCAGGTGTGTTAAATTAAAGTTGCATCTAAACTCTGCAGGACTGCAGCCCCCCAGGACCTGAGTTTGACACCCCTGGTGTAGGGCGATAGAAAATATAGTTTGTATAGTATAATTATGCCTATGGAGAGTCCCTACAAGGATAGATGAACAAATGTGTGTGTGTGTGTGTGTGTGTGTGTTCACTATTCACTGGTGTGTACACTTGTGATTGGTTAAATGCAGAGTGCAAATTCCGAGTATCATCACCATACTTAGCCACACGTCACGTCACTTTATAGTATTTTGAGGGTGGTGAGCTCACTGTTGAGGTTTATAAACATGTTATTGTTGGCTGTGAGATCTCAGTTTGTTTGACCGCATGGGTTATTAAAGAAACTCAGAAGAGGAACTGACATCTTAACTCACGCAAAACCAATGATCTCTGAACCCAGTTTGGACTGATGGGTGTGAATTCTCACACATTTAGGCGGCGTTGACATGACACCATTTTCAACAACAACAAAAAACACTTTCATGCATTTTTTTTAGCTGTTGATTTACACAACAGTGCAAACAACAGTGAAAAAAAAACAGGTTTCAAAGTGCAAGTTTTTGAAAACAATGCTGTTATTGTTTCTGTATGAAAACGGTGATATCTTGTAGTGTTGGGTTCGAGTCCACCTAAGTCGAGTCAGAGTCGAGTCCAAGTCTTTAACCAATCGAGTCCGAGATGAGTCTGAGTCCAAAATGGGCAGAGTCGGACTCAAGTCCAAGTCCAAAAATCAGAGTCCGAGTCCATGGAAACACTACTGTTTGTCAGTATTTTAACATTGTTTCAACCCAGGAGTGCCCAAACTCGGTCATTGAGGGCCGGTTTAGCTCCAGCCCCAATTAGACATACCTGAACCAGCTAATCAAGCTCTTAGTAGGCATACTAGAATGTATGGCACACACTGTGTATAAAGGCCCTACATATACTTTCCATAAGTCACAGCAAACTCACACCTGTTTTATATTTGAATGCATTTGTAGTTACATTAATTACAATAAATTACATTATTTAAGGAATAATTGATGATGGGCCATTGAATTATTACAAAATCATGCACACCCAAGGTGGTTTTGGATAAAATGTTAGAAAAAAATATTTTTCTTGAAGCTAGGAACTGTCACCATGTTTATAAAATAATGATAATTTCAACAGGCAAAATTGAATAAACTACAGCAAAAACTAATAAACTTAGGCAAGTAAACACTCCAAGTATTACTTACAAGCAAAAGGATAAATCATTTTTTTACATTTTTCAGATAGGTCTATCTAAAGGCTTCTACAGAAATATCCTATTACGACATTTCATGAAGTAATAAATGTAAAAATAAAACACTGCAAAATCTTCACTGAATCTTCATCATTAAAGATGATTTATTAAAGTTAATAAATGATTCAGCCAAGAACAGCGAGTGATTTTCTCTTTTTCTTTTGTTGTTTGATTGACATTTATGTCGCGGTCAGCGGCTGCAGGTTTAGGGGCTGTTCACATGTTGTGTCTTTTGTGCGCTGAAGTTCCTTATGTCAAATAGGCACGTGGTATGCACGATCATAATGGAAGCGACGCACTTGTTTTTTCCAGGCACGTCTGCGCCACATCGAGATAAAGGCATCTCAACTTTTCAGAATGCCGCAAGCGCAGCACAGGTCATGTGACAAGAACCAACTAATCAGCATCATCCTTTCCCGTAACAACATTGAAAGCTCAGCCAAGATGGAGAAACAGCTGATCATTGCTGTACAGGGATAGCCATATTTACATAAATTTAATAGCAGAGCTACAGCAAGCGATTTTTAGTGCTGGAAATCCATTTGTCCTTTGTTGAAACTTCCGTGTCTTCACTGAGTGCACAGGTCATGGTTGTTTAGCAACGGCAGACGCCACGGGAGCGCAAGCTACAGAGCGCTTTGGAAAGTACGAGAAAGTGGCGCGCCTAGCGTTTTCCACACGTTTTAACCCGTCGGCTTTCAAGTAGACTACAGGACAAGACTTAAAAAAAACATGCAAATACTAAATATCACTGTCGTGATAATGCATAGAGTTAGTGACATTTCTGTCAACTGTCCCTGGACTCGGTTGGACTCTGAATATTTGCAGAGTCCGAAACACTTGAGTCCGTGTCAAGTCCGAGTAAAAATGCATCCGCTAAAAACTGTACTCGAGACCGGACTGTCTGAGTACGAGTCTAAGTACCCCAACTCTAATATCTTGTGCATACATATTGTGTACTCAGACATCACGAACTACTGGCCTGGCATGCATAATACAGCACTTTTAGTCAGTTTTAGTCGTGGATCTGTGTGAACGGGGGTTGTTATGACAAAGCTGTTGACTGCACAAATTTTGGCATCACTGAATCGTTATTTTTCTGTCTATATCTGTAATGCGCTATATAAATAAATTGAGACTTGACCTTTGTTAGTTTGTGTGTTGTATTCATACACTTTGTGTAAACTTTTGTCTGTTTTAATTGATCATGGTGGCTGTGGACCGAACACTTCGTGTGACATTACATGTTTCCTGTAGTATTTTCAGAGCTGTGATCTCACTGTTGAGGTTTGGAAACATGTTACTGTGATCATCTCTGAACCCACATTAGACTGATGGGTGTGAATCTGGACACTCATGCTGCTCTTTATGAGACTGTCTGTCTGAACACAGGAAACAAAGACTGACAGAAAGAGAAAATGACTGATAAGTGTCATTTGTGTCTGCTGGGACTGATCATTCTCTCTTCACTTCTCACAGGTAAACACATTTCTACATGCTCTTTTAAGAGTTCAATACAAACATAGAAATGTTTTACTAGAGCTGGTCTGGCATTGAGCGTGTAAATGAGTTAGTTTGAACATGTTTCATTCTTCCTGACATTCATGATCTCTTCTGACACTGAGAATGACTTGCTGTCACAGGAGTTTCTTTATGAAGCTTCATTTATTAATATATAACACAATTATCACTAAAATGTTCTTGTGTTTCAGGTACCAGTGGAGCGGATAATGCTCATGTGTTCAACATTTCTGGTGAAAATGTCCATCTGTCCTGTAATAATGATCTTCATGACTGCACATCAACTACATGAATGTATAACAGACATTCAACACCAGCTGAATTGATTGTTTTAGGGATAAAGATAGAAAACACAGCGAGACATGAGAGACTGAGTCTGGGGTCTGACTGCTCTCTGAACATCAAGAACGTCATAAAAGATGATTCTGGATTTTACAGCTGCCGACAATTGACAGATGTGAATGGACAATTACAAGTAACTGATGCACATGTTTATCTGCATGTCCTTAATGGTAATTTTATGATTATGTGGTCAATTTAAAAAGGGCAATTTCTTCGTTTAAATTGATGATTGAAAAGTGTGTGATTTGTGTTATTTTGTGTTTCAGTCTATTCATCATCCTCACAGACTGAGATCAGTGCAGGCAGCTTTGTGACTCTCTACTGTCTGTTGTATTCATATTCATATTCATATGCTGGAGTCTCTTGTGATGACTGGATCCGTTCTGAGGGAATTCAGCTGTTCTGGGTGAATCAGGCTGGTGTTAAACTGACAATATCAGACACCAGATATCAGGAATCAGCTCAAGGACAGTGTACCAGCACTGTGACTACAACACTCCTGAATGAAGATGACAACAGAGAGTGGAGATGTGAAGTTACTCACAGAAATCAAGTCAAGACCTCAGTCACATATACTGTCAAGAGTTTACGTAAGAAAACAATCTCATCAATCATTTTAGACCCCCATAATGTCAGTAACACTAAGGACTATTAGTATCATTGAAGTAGATCAAATAAAGGAACAAAAGCTTCTTTCAGTCTGACAGAAGAGAAACTCAAATCAAGTTTAACTGTCCAAAAAGTGCTGCTGTAAATAATGAAAAAATTGAAAGCTGGCAGCAAAAACTGTAACATTTTATATAATGTGATCATCAAAGTTAAAATATAATTATCATATTCTACAGTATGATTCATCTGAACTAACATTCATCTTTACAGCTCAAGATAAAACAACGACAGCAGTGATTCCAGTCCACACCACAAACTCTCAGGATCCCTCGACTACAAACACACACAAAACTAAAGGTACATCATCACTGTTTTTCTCACATCAGTGCATAATGCTAGAGTTATCTTGTTTGTTAACTAAATAAAACATAATTGTCATATTCTACAGTATGACTATAAGAGCTAACATTCATCCTTCACAGCTCAAGCTGATTCAGTGACAGCAGTGATTCCAGTCCACATCACAAAATCAACGACAGCAGTAACTTCTACAAGAGGTACAGTCCAAAAAAACAACAACAACAACAGCAAAAACAACGAGTGCCAATAATGATTTTGTCTGAGTTATGAAAAATCAAAGAATTCATATATATATATAGATAGATAGATAGATAGAATAAGTACGTTTTGGGTAAATTAATTACAATTTAAGCCCCATATCCTCACTCATGATTCACGATTCACGACTCATGACTCTCTTTTCGTTATTTTCCCGCTTTTGCAAGTTACCTGTTTGGCTACATCAAAAACAAGTTTCTCAGTTATGAGGAAAGTAGAAAACTGGCTCCGAACTTCAATGGAACATAGCTTCAATTTCCCTCTTTTCACTCGCTTTCCTTTTAAATAGCTTGTAAATGCGTTCACATTTTACTTTCACTTATAAATTAGCGGCAATTCGCGTCAATCCCATTCAAGCAACAACAAAATACAACATGAAACTCACTTAGCCTATAATCATGGAACTTTTTTAACAAAACGAATAAAAATAGCTTACGCCATGCTACATGCTAATATAAAATAACAAATAACTTGGGCTAGGCCTATATAATTTTTAAATAGCCTAGTATACAAAAACTGAAAATCGGTAAACACTGTGGAACCAAATAAATATAAGAAAGGTAGAACGTTTATTAGCACAACGAATAAGAATTAAATTACACAAAAAAACCTTGAAAACCACCATAGGTGCTCGCTGATAAATAAAATCTGATCTGCGATGCGACTGTCATTCGGCACTCTGCATTGAGCAGCCGCGTTCAGTTTTATTTGTAGTGTCTGTTCTGAACTAAATAATGTTTTATTACTATTATTTAAAAAAAAAAAAAAAAATATATAGCTGCAAGCAGCAATTACCGGGGTTCAAGCATCTAAAGCCTTTAAGATTTTATGGTTTTAGTGTGTAGTCCAAACCAAAATAACACCAAAACACATCCACGATGGAGAACACGCTCACAAACACACACATACACAGAAATTAAATGTTTAAACTTATATTAATACTCATTAAAGATGATTAGAGTTTAAATGGAGTTTAAATGTATTTTTTTTTTTGTATACCTTTAAAACATAATGGGCATAATTGTAAAAAAACTGTCTGTATGAATACAGTGGTAAACTTTTAAAATGTGATCATACATGCAGTGATAATGAATTTATGCCAATCTTGAAGAAGAAAGAACTGAAAAATACTATATTAGTGGTTTTAATGAGCCCATTGGTTGTCTTCTAGTGCCATCTAGTGGCTATAATTAATAACTGCAGAGACCTTACCATGGGCATAATAGTTGTTAATGTTTATAACTATTATAGTGCCATTTTTTCCCCAATATCCATAAAATGTTGTATGGTTGTTTGGAATTATATCATGTATCAGTTTACACAGTTTTGGGTTTTCTTATAAGATTTATAGGCTTTTGGGTATACTATATAAAGACCACATTTTTAAATTACCCTGTCATAGCTGTACAAATGCAAATATATAGCGTTTTATTTGAGAATTATCGACTTGGAGAGTCTAGAGGATTGTACTGCACTGATTTGTTTTTTCATTTTGAGTTAAAAGCTAGGGCTAGTTGGAGAATAGAGAATGTTTCATGGCTCTGTGCTGCCTTACTTATTGATCACACCTGATTCTGATCACCAGCTCGTTAAACGAGAGCTCCATGAACTGACTTGAGTGCACTACATAAGAAAGACATACCTTATTGGCCACACCTGTTCATCAGCTCGTTAGAAGAGAGCTCCATGAACTGAATGGATTGTGTCAGATAAGAGCCAATGAGTGGTCCTCTGCTGCCATATATTTATTGTAATGTCAATTACAGGGACTTCATCATTGAAATGTACTGGTTTTAACCTTTATAACTGTTATAGCACCAATTTTTGCCCGATTTGCGCAAAAGCTTGTTTGGAATCATATGACGCATGACCTTGCATAATTTCATGAAGTTTTAAGTTGTCATTTAGGATTTACAGACTTTTGGGTACACTAGGTAAACAACAACATTTTCAATGACCGTGTTAAAGCTGTCCAAATTCAAAGGTTTAATAGTTTTTTGATAATTATTGATCTAGAGAGTCCAGAGAATATTACTACAGTGCTTTGATCAAGATCGAGCAAAAAACCTAGGACTAGTTCCCAAAAGTAGGTTTTTAACATATTTGTGAATATTTAATGAACAATTTGATTGACAGCAATCGTTCTTGAGGCAAAATTGTTCATCATGAGGAGATCTATCATATGATATGAAGATCTAGTGTTTGTGTGACTATATGTGCATTTATTTAGCCATTTGAAGCCATTTACAATACACAGCCTGTGTTTTTGAAGCCTTTTTAACTGTTATAGCGCCACCTATGGTCCGATCTTCACAAAACTTTGCAAGCTTATTAAGAGTCACCTGTCACATGTTCTCACCAATTTTCGTGAAGTTTTGAGTTTTTGTTTAGGTTTTATAGGCTTTTGGGTATACGTGGCCACGCCCTTTTTTAAAATTACCTCGTTATTGCTAACCAAATGACAAAATTCCACATTTTTTTGATAATTATTGATCCAGAGAGTCCAGAGAATATTACTGCAGTGGTTTGATCGAGATTGAGCAAAAAACCTAGGACTAGTTCGCAAAAGTAGGTTTTTAACATAATTGTGAATAATTAATGAACGATTTGATTGACAGCAATGGTTCTTGAGGCAAAGTTGTTCATCATGAGGAGATCTATCAAATGATATGCATATTGTGTGGATGTGTGAAACACCACGTGATTACAGAGCCATAAAACTCGTTAGCGCCAACTAGTGGCCGATTTCCTTCAAAATTCTTACAGACCTCTAGGCCCATGAGTCGAACATGCCCAGTGAGTTTTGTTCCGATCGGCCTCCGTTAACCTCGTCTAATGGGTGCTCAAACTTGATTGGCCAATGGCGGCCATGTTTTTTAAGCTACGCGAATGTCGTCATAGATCGTCTTGGCACTTTGGACAAAGACGCTGCATACCAATTTTCAAGTCAATCGGACAAACAGTATTGTAGTTATAGCCGTTTTTATGTTTTTTCGTTATTATAGCGCCACCAAGCGGCCGAACGCTGCAATTTTTTTTATTTGACCTAAATTCGAGCTTTTACAGATGCGTACCGAGTTTGGCGAAAATATCTCATTCCGTTCAAGAGTTATAGCCACAATTAGCATTTGGCTAACGTTAGCATAACACGTTTTGTCGCGCTATTTTGCGCAAAAATCGAAATTTCAACTTTTTTTTGATAATTATTTATATTCAATGTTTAGAGAATATTTCTGCACTGGTTTGGTTCCAATCGGGCGAAAAACCTAGGACTAGTTCGCAAGAGTAGGTTTGAGATATAACGCCATTTTGCGGAAAAACGGTACGTCGTACGAAAAATCTGCGCCAGTGCACTTTTGTGCGTATTGAACCAAGGAACGCAACGATGTAAAAATTTTGAGTCTACGACAAAAATTGTATGAGCTACGGCCAAAAATGTAAAAAAAATGAATTTTTTGCGCTGTAGCGCCACCTATGGGCCGATTGGGCTGATACTTTGATAGGTTCTCCCCAAATTGAGCTCTACCATCTGGCCAAATTTGAAGTCTCTACGACTTACGGTTTTTTCTGCACGATCAGTTTTACGGCAGAAAAATAAAAATAATAATAAAAATCCTAACAATTACAATAGGGTTTCAGCACTACGTGCTTGAACCCCTAAAAAAAACACGGCGGTAGTCGGTGCTGCGTTGGGCAAGTTGGGCAAGTAACCTGTGTAGAGCCCTGCGCGGGACTGTTTTCTTAAACCCGCACCCACCCGCTCCCGCTGAATTTCTGACCATGCAGGACCGCCAACTCCCGCAACCTGCGTGTTCCACTCCCGCCCGCGCCCGCAATGTGTGTGTCCACTCCCGCCCGTTCCCGCGGACTTTCTCTCAGAGCATCACCGTCGAGAGGGTCGGAGAAAGTGAGAAATCTGATTGGATGCCTAGTTTCGCGAACAAGTCAGTGCCGGAGAATTAAAACGAAAGTGACGAAAACGAGTAAGTAAATGAAAATGGCACAAACAGAAGACTACTCTAATGTTACCAAAGACTACAGAATACCCTTAAAGCCTTAAAAGGAATATCTTTAAAAGGATATAATCATAACAACATGAGCGCTTAAAATGAAGAAAGTGATCAACATGAGTTAACTGATATTCAAAATGGTAATCAAGCGCTGCTTTGTTTACATTTCATATATCTGCGATTATCTCCTATATCTTTGTTTCGGTTTCTCATTTTGAATGATGATTATATACTATTAAAAGCTGCTGATATAGACAGTTAAATCTTTTCACGCATGCGCAGAACGCACGTTAGTTTGCAGTCGGCTGTAGTCTATAGGTGTGTTCGACTTAACGCAGCACTGCGCAGCTCGATCAAATTCTGACTTGAAGCAGTGCATGGCGGTTAGAAATTTTGTCCGACTTGAGGCGGCGCCGACGCCTCGTGACTGTCACGTGTGGCATCAAAGTACCGCGATAGCGATTCGAGAGCAGCCGACTGACTCAGCCGCCGCAGTTTGTTCAGAGCGGCTGCAGGAGCTCTGATGACCACATGGCTGTTTCACGATTGGCCAGATTCACCGCATGACAACGATCACGTGTGTTTTGGGTTCATTCTAACATCCGCAAGTCCGATAATACTCACAAATCTGTGTTTTTAAAACAATAAAAGTGTTTTTACTGTAGTCGCAATGTTATATTGAGTCAGATTTATCATAAAACACTGATAAAAGCATAAATAACCCCACTTTATTAGTATTTAAATAGTATATGTTTGTTTATCATTATTCTTGTTCAGATGGCGCTGTATTAAGCAGTATATGAAACGTGTTTCTGTTGCGCATGAAAACGCTTTTGAAAAGTCTGTGTATTTGATAAATATTGCATTTAATTCACTTCATCTGTGAGAGTGCATGCAAACACCGCGAGAGCTTCACTAACAAGAGCAGAAAGTGTCCGACTTGACGCCTCCGTTTTCAACTCCGCCCCCGACTGCTCTCGGATAGTCTCGTTGATCGCCATCTGTAGCCGTAGATGAAGTCGAACACACCTTATGTGTTCAGACGCTGCCAACGCGAGGCGACAACACCGACGGCTTTCGTAGCCGCTAGTTATTTAAAGTCGACTATGTGTGTCCCGGACTTTACACGCCAAATCCCACCGTTCCCCACGGGTCTTCTGCGAAACTTTCTGACCGTCCACTCCCGCCCGCAGCAAAGGTAAAACCGCCCGCTACCGCGAGATTTACGTTGGCTTTTGCGGGTCCCGCGGGGAGCCCAAACCCAATGCAGCCCTCTAAACTGGTGTTTCAGAACACCGACTATGGCGGCAAGACTATTCTCTTTTTTCTCTCTCTTTGTACAGAGATCATTGTTAATTCTAAATGTATTTTAATGTAGAATATGTTGCATAAACTGTTACATAAATATATGGAAAAATTAATTTTTGGTAAATGGCAACCATCAGTTTTCTCCTGACACCTTGAGATTGAAATAACATGATAATAGATGATGGACTCATAAAGTAGTGCAAGTTCATTTATCATTTCTGTGATGTGAAGCTCAAGTATGATGTGATGATGATGATGATGATGATGTTTGGTTAATATGTTCCTTATGTTCAAACTGAAGTAACACACAGTCGGGCTGCTGGATCATTAATCAGAGGTATGATGCGTCTTGCATTGTTTGTTGTTTTATTTAAGGTTTCATTTAAGGTTTCGCAGTCTGATTTTTCTCATAATCCTCTCTCTCATCTGTCCACACATCTTTCCTGCAGTGATTGTGATTATTGTTGAGTTTGCAGTGTTTGCTGCTCCTACTGTGATTCTTCTTCAGATCATCTGTGCAAGAAGAGCTGGTGAGTTTTTGAGACGATTCACATTGATCTGGAACTAAGTCTTTAATAATGAGAGCTCAGTAAATGCTTTTGTTTAATTATTTTGCAGGGAGGAAGGGCTCACAACACCAAGATAAAATAGTGATAATGCAATATTAACATAAAATACTTTCTACTAATAACAGGCCAAATTACAGCAAGATTTATCTTCATCTCGATGTTATGAATATTTGCATGCAGCTTTCAAGGATATTTGCTTAATATACATATAGTCATTGTCTAAACTTGATTCATCTAATCATTACATTAAACTTTTTAAGGCTTTTTACGTGTTGTAATAGTTCATTTTAACTGATGGTGTGACGTCTGTTAATGATCATACGACATATTTACAGATGTATCTTAATGTTTTTTTTATTAATTCACTGATCATTTCAATTCATAGACAAATCCTTACTTATTAAAATTCACATACATCATGCTGTAAGGTTGTAAATATAAATTCACAATTCACAAACATGTTTTTTTGGTTTTCAGATATGTGTTTATACAGATATGTATTTAATATTTGCATATTGCATTTATGGTCACATGTATAATCATCTGACACTGTAAGAGCCATTTTTTGTCCTCACTTTACATTGTCATGTATGTGTGTGTCCAGTAGGGGTCACTCTAGGGTAATTGTTCACAGAATATGGGAACTTTCCCTCAGGTAACAGGTGTTAACATTTAAAAACAAGTTGGAAATGGGAAAAAAAAAAAAAAAAAAACTTTGGAAGGAGGAAGGAGGACACAATAATATCTAGACTCTGTATTGATCACACAGCTCTTAATCAGTCATTATTTATTATTGGTAAACATGAATCAGGTAATTGTAATAAATGTGGTATTTCAGAGACAGTGGAGCATATCCTATTACATTGTAAACCATATGAAAGAGAAAGAATGTGTATATATATATATATATATATATATATATATATATATATATTAGAATGCTTTAGCACAATATAAGGTATAATAAATAGAATTTGATCCCATCACATAATGAAGCATAAAAATTATTTTATCTTTATTTAATACTCTTTTAGTTATTTTTATTTATTTATTTATTTTTTAATGATGATGTCACAAATATCTATCTTGCTCCACACTCCAGATGCACCTTCTAAGTAGGTTTGCCAACTGCCATTAAAAAGAAAAGAAGAAGAAGGTAACAGGTGTTAAACATCTACAGTTTGAGGGAATTACTCTGAAACAAGTAAATGAAAAACTTAATGGTCAAGTTGTAGATTCACAGGCAACATGTGGAGGATCTTAATGGTATTATTAGTATTACAGTGGAATGCAATGAGTTTAATCACAAATGGACATGAGTTTAAAAAAGTAATAGAAGATAAAGAATATAAACCTCAGGTTAAATGTATACAAGAGACCTGGTTGAAACCTCAGACTTTGTGATACAAGGATATACAGGTATTAGTAGAGATAGACAGACAGGTAATGCTGGAGTGGTGGCTATATTTATTAAAAATGAAATAACATAGGGTTATAGAATTGAGTGATGAGTACGGATCAATTACAGTAGAGGTATTTTTAAAGGGACAGAATGTTAAGGTAATTAATTTTTATAATCCTTGCAACAGGGTAAATATTTAAGTATTAGAAAAGGTAATGAGAAATCAGAAAGTGATATGATTGTGGGGATTTAAATGCATATAATACTTTATAATGAAGTGATAATACTAACCATAATGGTAAGGTGATAGAAGAAATGATTGATTTGAAGGGTTTGATATGTATGAATGATGGTAGAGCTACTAGAATTGATGCGGTCAGGGGTTGATGCTCCCCAGCCGGCACATGACCGACCTTCAACGTTGAAATTTGGTTGAAATAAGGTCAGTTGTTGTGTCAATGTTGAAACAACATTGATATAACGTTGAATACTAAACGGTTGAAGCCCAGTCAACACAAGACCGAAATTCAACACTGAAATATGGTTGAAGTAACATCAGTTGATGTTTTTGTGAAACAATACCTTAAAATGTAAAATGGTTGAAATAGGTTTAAAAATCAACGTTGAAATGAGCTTGTATACCTTCAAAAACAAGTGTTTAACTTAAATAATAGTAATAATAATAATGAAATAATGTTTAATGCTAAATGCTCTGCTATGATGCTATAAAATATGTTGAAACATGTCTTCAACGTACAAAGAAATTTTTGCCTTTTAAATTATTATTATGATCATTAATATTTCATGAAACTTATTCTAAAATATAAATGTACATTAAATGTTAAAATATAATTATTATCATTAACAACAATAAAACTAAATACATTTCGCTACCATGCTGTAACAATTCCTATTGGTTGTTTTACCTTATTGCTTTGATCATGATTGGTTAATCTGGCTGTCATCACTGGCCAGTGAAGCTGTGCGCGCCTTTTCAAGTTTGAAAATAGACCGTTACGTCGTCTTTGTGAGTGAGGCTGTGAGCTGCTGCTTACTGAAATTATTCGGTCAGTCGAAGTATTTTATATTTGCCTGTTAATTTTTTTATTATTATTTTGAGCGAATTTGAGTTGTGAAATGTCAAAGGAGGGCAAAAACCGGAACACAGAGGAAGTAGATGTGATCTGCGAGGTCCTGCAAACATACACTTACTTGCTAAACCAGGTAAGAAAATAAATCTTTATTATTACCTTTCAAAAATAGTACAAGAGTTTACAAATGGACATGTAAAGGACATGTAGCTTGCAGAAGTTAAATACCTGTGTGTATATGTGTGCGTGCTTATGTGTACTGCTTTATCACAGACCTTAAAAGTTAGATGCTAATCGCAATTAGCATATTAGCAGGCTAGCGATAATCACTCATCTGACGTTATGTGTTGCTGGTATTTAATGTCTGTCTTTCAGAGATTCACATTGATTCACATGTGAATGCTACGCATTACTGTAGGCGTGTTTAAATTTTTAATCGTATAATAACAGTCTCAAAGATGACATTTTGTTTTCTGAATATCATATAGTGGCAAATGTCTTTATAATTTAAATGAATTAAGATTTTTTAAAGGAATGGTATAAAACGAAATACAGCTTTTTAAGAACTTTTCTGTAAACCATTTATTCTTTCCTCTTGTAGAGTCATTAAGGATCCAGCTTATTGGCAGTTTGGTAAAGAATTGCTTATCTGCTGTTTATCTGCGGTTATTGAACTGTAAAGTGTAAGTATTGTATGTGATTTGTTTTGTATTCAGTGTTTTCAGTTAAAGATATTTCACAGTATCAAAGTCGATGTTTTATGAGTATTTGTTTTTGGTGTTTTTGTTTATACAGGTCAGTACAGATAGCACACAAGTGGAAGAGAGAGGGGATGGCAACAGAAAGGACCTAGAGCTGGAACACTTTTATGGCGTTATTTTTTAGTCAAAAGTTATGAGCGTGTAAGACATGCTCACGAGGACATTATGTTATTTCACACGCGCAAAAATGAACCTTCAGCTGGCATGATAAAAGTACTCGCGCACAAATTCAACAACCGAGAGGTGTACAGGCAGCTGCGCGCGAGCGCGTGGCATACTCGCGGGCTTCTGCTCGCGGGGTGCTGTTTTGCTCGCGCAATGGATTTCTCCTCGCTCAGCTGATTTCTGCTCCCTCGAGTCTATATGACTTTTGACAATTTGGGGGCGGAAACCAAGGAGGGCACTGACTCTCTTATGATTGGTCACTTTCATCGTAATCACACCCACAGGGACATCCTTGTACCTTGATTGACAGCTGTCATTACAGGAAGCACGGAGTCAAAGTATCTGACGGAGTTCAGTCATTCAGTTAACACTGCACAGTGGACGGAATGGCGGCGACACCTGAAGATGTAGGCGTAAGTGATATTGATATATGATGGGGGCTGTGTGTTTGACAATGTAGCAATTTAATCTGAAATTTGTTTGAAACATGTAAGTAGCTGACATAAGCTAATCAACCTTAACTAGCAAGTTTTAGGCTAGCAAACTCAGCAGGGGCTAACGTTAGGTGTCTCTCAGCAAACTAGCGTTTTAGTCAGTGCTGCATGTGTAAAACAAAACGTAAAGTATGGCCAGTGGTTCCCAAACTTTTCATGGCAAGTGTTTTAGTTGAACTAGTGACCATGTACAGTACCAGTCAAAAGTTTGGAAACATTACTATTTTTAATGTTTTTGAAAGAAGTCTCTTATGCTCATCTGATTTATGATCAATGTTGGAAACAGTTGTGCTGCTTAATATTTTTTTTATAACCTGAGATACTTTTTTCAGGATTATTTGATGAATAAAAAGTTAAAAAGAACTGTATTTATTTAGAATAGAAATCTTTTGTAACAATATACACTACCGTTCAAAAGTTTGGGAACAATAACTATTTTTTTTTTAAGAAATTAGTACTTTAATTCAACAAGGATGCGTTAAATTGATAAAAGGTGATGGTAACGATGTATATTGTTAGAAATGTTTTTATTTTGAATAAATGCTGTTTTTATGAATAAATGCTGTTAACGTTTTACTCATCAATGAATCCTGAAAAAAGTATTCCAAAAAAATATATTAAACAGCACAACTGTTTCCATCATTGATAATAACTGAGTATCAAATCAGCATATTAGAATGATTTCTGAAGGATCATAAGACACCAAAGACTGGAGTACTTGCTGATGAAAATTCAGCTTTGCATCACAAAAATAAATTACATTTTAAAATATATTAAAAAAGAGAACCATTATTTTAAATTGTAATAATATTTCATAATATTACTGGGGTTTTTTTGTTTTGTTTTTTTAACTGCAGGCTTGATGAGCATAAGAGACTTCTTTCAAAAACATTAAAAATAGTAATGTTTCCAAACTTTTGACTGGTACTGTACATGGTCACTAGTTCAACTAAAACACTTGCCATGAAAAGTTTGGGAACCACTGGCCTTACTTTAACGTTTTGTTTTACACATGCAGCACTGACTAAAACGCTAGTTTGCTGAGAGACACCTAACGTTAGCCCCTGCTGAGTTTGCTAGCCTAAAACTTGCTAGTTAAGGTTGATTAGCTTATGTCAGCTACTTACATGTTTCAAACAAATTTCAGATTAAATTGCTACATTGTCAAACACACAGCCCCCATCATATATCAATATCACTTACGCCTACATCTTCAGGTGTCGCCGCCATTCCGTCCACTGTGCAGTGTTAACTGAATGACTGAACTCCGTCAGATACTTTGACTCCGTGCTTCCTGTAATGAGAGCTGTCAATCAAGGTACAAGGATGTCCCTGTGGGTGTGATTACGATGAAAGTGACCAATCATAAGAGAGTCAGTGCCCTCCTTGGTTTCCGCCCCCAAATTGTCAAAAGTCATCTAGACTCGAGGGAGCAGAAATCAGCTGAGCGAGGAGAAATCCACTGCGCAAGCAAAACAGCACACCGCGAGCAGAAGCCCGCTGCGCGCGAGCAGGATTCCACTGTACAAGCAGAGTTAACCTATGAGAGTATGCCACGCGCTCGCGCGCAGCTGCCTGTACACCTCTCGGTTGTTGAATTTGTGCGCGAGTACTTTTATCATGCCAGCTGAAGGTTCATTTTTGCGCGTGTGAAATAACATTATGTGCTCGTGAGCATGTCTTACACGCTCATAACTTTTGACTAAAAAATAACGCCATACACTTTCAAGGATCACCCGAAGCACAACCATGCTATATGCACAAGGCTGTTGGTTCTAACGTTTTATCAGAATTTGAAGAAACATTTCTACCTAAATATTAAGTGCATTTCATTTAAGGCAGGGTTTTTCCTGCATAAAGAATGTTAAGGCGACTGCTGTTATACCCCTTCACCACCAACATGGTTTCTGTTGCAGGTTCCATTCTCAAACTGTTCTATTTCCACTGCACAAATCTCTCGTATTGAGACACATTTGTAAACCTGTTTTCACAGAACTATAGTTATCCACCAAAATGAAAGATCAGTTTCAGTTATTGCACAACATACAAGAGTCTTTAACTAAGGGGATTTTGAGAAGTTTTGACATAACCTGACATTAGAGATGCACCGATTGCAAATTTCTTGGCCGATTCCGATTTCCGATTTTACAGTAAGTGTGACCTGCCAATTCCGATTTTTGCTGATTCCGATTTTTTTTTTTTTTTTTAAAGAACTGTAATAAAAGCATATGATGTATTTTTTTCATTTAAATTTATTTTATAATAAAATGAATTATTATACATTACAGGATCTTCTCACAACTAAATAATTACAACAAAAAAATAAAGTGCGTTGTAAGGTATAAAATGAGTTCCGGTATATAACTAACATTAGTAGAGTTATACTAACAAAAATCTTCTTTTCCCCAATGAAATTTTTTATAATCAAAGAAATCAATAAACATTACAGGATCTTCTCACAACAAAATAATTTCAACAACAAAATAAAGTGCTCTGCACCTTGAAAAATGTAGAAATATATAACTAACAACTTACTAACAAATAACTAAGCTGGAGAACAAAATTTTCTCCAATGCTGGACTGAACAAGAAAAATCTACTTTTTGGCTGACTGAAAACAAATTGGAATTTTCAAGTAAACTTTCCCTTTAAACTGAAAACACGATGCATTCCCTGCTCTTATAGTGCCCGACTTGACAAATATCTACTTTTCCTCAATGAGTATTATTATGGAAGAATTTTCGAAAAATCGGCCGATTCTGATCACTAGCCGGTCAATCGGTGCATTTCTACCTGACATTTGTGTTTTTTTTTTCAGTATCTTAAAAACATTGTTTTTTTAAAAATGTTTTTTTTTTAAATAATTTTTTCCTGCTCACCAAGCTTACATTTATTTGAGCCAGGATACAGCAAACGCAGTAATATTGTGAAATATTTGTACTATTTAAAATAACTGCTTTCTATTTGAATATATTTTAAACTGTAATTTATTTGTGATCAAAGCTAAATTTTCAGCATCATTACTCCAGTCATGTAGTGTCACATGATCCTTCAGAAATTCTTCTAATATGCTGATGAGCTGTTCAAGAAACATTTATTATTATTATTATTATTATTATTATTATTATTACTAATATCAATATTTAAACAGTTGAATACATTTTTTTTCAGGATTCTTTGATGAATAGAAAGATCCAAAGATCAGCATTTACTTTGCATAAAAAGCTTTTATAACATTATACACCATACTATTCAAAAGCTTGGAGTCTATTTTGAGAAATTAATGATAAAAATAAAATAAAAAATGTATTTAGCAAGGATGCTTTAAATTGATCAAAAGATGAGATGTGATGATAAAGACATTTATAATGTTACAAAAGATTTCTATATCAGCTAAAGGCTGTTCTACCTTTAATTCATCAAAGAAAATATTCTACTGAGCTGTTTTCAACAAATGTTTTTGAGCAGCAAATCAGAATATTAAAATGATTTGTGAAGGATCATGTGACTGGATCATGAGTAATGATGAAAAAAAAATCTGCTTTGATATCACAGGATTAAATTACATTTTAAAATATATTCAAATAGAAAACATTTTAAATAGTAAAAATGTTTTTTTTTTTTTTTAATTCTATTTTCGCTGTACTTTGGATCAAATATATGCAGGATTGGTGAGCAGAAGAGACGTCTTTAAAAAACAATAAAAAAATTTACTGTTAGAAAACTTTTGACTGGTAGTGTATTAATGTCTATAGTCTGATTACTCTGTAATCATCATAAACTGGGCTACAATAATATGTGAGCAGCATTAATGTATTTGTTTTATATTTGGGTTCTTCTACAGGTTTTTAAAAATACATCAAAGCACAAACACTGCAAGCTAAAGTTTGAGATTATTTTCGTCTGTTTTATACAGTATATGTTTCCAAAATAAAACTGTTGTTCTACAATATTGATCATGTGTTAGTTTATTGTATTATAGTAAATCCATTGCTGCTAGTCATTTGATTTTTAACTTTTATGTGCAGTGTTGGGCAAGTTACTTCCAAAATGTAATACATTATATATTACTAATTACTGTCTTTTAAAAGTAATTAGTTACATTACAATATTACTGTCTTTGAATTGTAATGCGTTACACTACTTTTAAGTTACTTTTGAGTTACTGTCACCAAAAGATCCACAGAAGTATGACTAGGCATTATAAAATACCAAAATGTAGTTTATTGCTGCTCATTATCCAGTGGAGGGTACACTCTAAAAAACGCTGGGTTGTTTTTTCAACCCAAATGCTGGGTTGAGACCGCTGGGTAAGAAAGTTGGGTTAATCTAACCCAATTTGGGTTAAAACTGGTCTTAATTTATAACCCAGCGGTGCTGGGTTAGGAACGCGGACTCGAGAGAGAGCAGGCACGTCGTGTCCACCGTACGTCAAAAAGTGCGAGAAGCGGCCATTTTCTCAGCGTCTGCAGATGGAAGCGAGTGAAGGACGATTTTCGGTAAGTAAAGATTAAAAAATGTAAAATCATCATTCATTATGTGTGTCCGGGAGTATTTTGAGAATTAATGGAACGCGGGAAAAGTCGGAAAAGAGCTTTTATTGTAAAATACGCTGACGCGGTTTTCGCCTCAGAAGTCTTAACGGCCTCTTCTACTGAACGGAAGAGATAGCTTTAATACAACGTCTGTGAGTTTCATATGTCATATTTACACAAGATTTAGGTGTTAATAGAGGAGTGTTAACCGATTTACATGTTAATTCGTAAACTTTTTTTCCCACGATTAAACAAAGTAGTTTCCTAAAGAAAACGGCGTCGTGTAATGAAGACTAGCCTAATTATTTTAAGGCTCATTAAGTTTTAATTGTTAAAAGTAATGTTTTGCATGTAATATTTCAGACTTTTTGAGCTTTGAGTCTTCATTGTGCCCGCGCCGGGAGTTAACGGCACAGAAGACCGCGAGTGAGAGGAGGCGATCGGCTCGGCTTCTTCAGAAGAGACGGAAAGACCGTATAAGGCAAGTATTATATAATTCCATATAATATCACCTTTTTGACTATTAGTAAAAGAATCGTTGCATTTTTTTTTTTAGAGATTGAAAGCCAGAGACATAGGAGAGCTTCATTCTTTCAGGATTAATGCGAGTTATTTTTAGAAAATGCATGTTTCTGTTGTCTTCTGCCTGTTTACTTCACATTTTGATACAACAACAGTATGATGACTTGTTCACATTTTATTTAAACCATTGATGTCCGTTTTTTGCAGAACTCAACTTTGGGGCTAACACCACAGAAGCCTACTTGTGTGAGGAGGCGATTTTTCTGAGCTTTAGAAAAGAGGGAAAGGTGATTTAAGGCAAGTAAAGGTAATAATTTAATGTTATCTTTTATTTGATTTATTTATTTATTTGTCTAAGAGTAAAAATATGTTTTATGTAGATGTTCAAAGCCAGAGACAGGATAGATTCATTCTTTTTTGATTGATACGAGCTATTTGTAGAAAATGGAAAATGTTTCCATTGTCTTCTGCCTGTTTACTTAATATTTTGATGCAAAAATAGTATGATTACTTGTTCACATTTTAATGAAATAATTGATGTGCATATTTTTCATTGCAGAACTCAAACCAGCTCTGGAGTTAACGGCACGGAAGGCCGCGTGTGGGAGGAGGCGATCTCCTCAGCCTCTTCAGAAGAGAGGGAAAGACAGTATAAGGCAAGTAAAGGTCATAATGTCATAATTCCATATTATATATTTTTTTGACTAGTTGTAAAAGAATGTTTACTTTTTTGTAGATGTTGAAAGCCAGAGACATAGGAGAGCTTCATTCTTTCAGGATTGATGTGAGTTATTTTTGAAAATACATGTTTCTGTTGTCTTCTGCCTGTTTGCTTCACATTTTGAACAGTATGATGACTTGTTCACATTTTATTTAAACCATTGGTGTCTGTGTTTTTCATTGCAGAACTCAAACCAACTTTGGAGTTAACAACACAGAAGCCTACTTGTGTGAGGAGGTGATATTCTCAGCTGCTTCATAAGAGAGGGAAAGGCGGTTTAAGGCAAGTAAAGGTCATAATGTCATGTTATCAGTTTTTTTTGTTTTTTTTTGTCTAAGAACAAAAAACATTTTATGTAGGTGAGCCAGAGACATTATGTAGAAAGCCAGAGACACAGGTGAGCGCTTAATTCTTTTGAGATTGATGCAGGTTATTTGTAGAAAATACATGTTTCTGTTGTCTCCTGTTTGTTTGCTTTACATTTTGAACAGTATGATGACTTGTTCACATTTTAATTAAACCACTGATGTCTGTGTTTTTAATTGCAGAACCTAAACCAACTTTGGAGTTAATGACACAGAATCCTGCTTGTGTGAGGAGGTGATATTCTCAGCGCGTTCATAAGAGAGGGAAAGGTGGTTTAAGGCAAGTAAAGGTCATAATTTTTTTTGTTTGACTAAGTGTAAAAGAATGTTTTATGTAGAGGTTAAAAGGCCAGAGACATAAGAGAGCTTCATTCTTTTAAGATTGATGGGAATTGTTTTAGAAAATAAATGTTACCGTTGTCTGCTACTGTAGTATTCTAAAGCACTGTGGTAGACAAAGACAATAAACAACCACACAATATGGTTGAAATAATAAAACAGTCTAGTTACCCATCCTTACAGAATTGGATGCACCTCTGTTTGAAAATGGTTACATTAGAACTAAATGTTTTCTTTTTTAAATGTTTTTCTCTTTTAGGCCACTGGTGGTGACTGGGATGAATGCTGGACAAAGAGGAGAAATGATCTTCCCCCCAAACTGATGCAACAGTGGTTTTAAAGGAGGAGGCCACCCTGGATAATGTCAAAGATGTTGCACGCTTTTGCTGAGCTGATGGGACTTCATGACTACATCAATTATCTTAAAGAGATAATGAAAATTGGCAGTGATGCATTTTCTGTATGCAGTCATGGACTATGAAACAAACCGTAAGTGTATAGTCTGTAAAAACTAAATGTCAAATGCTTGTTCTGTGTTGTTCAGTAGAAATGGAGTTCACATTCATTCATACACATGCTCACAATACTGTACACATTGTGTTAAATGTTATAATGTCAGTGTTAATGTTGTGGTTTTATTTTTAGTTTGTGTTTAAAAAAAAAAAAAAAGAAAGAAACTATTAACTAATTGTACAATTATTGTAAAGTATTGTTTTTGTGCAGTAGTTTTATACAATATACAGAATTTACCAGACAAAATAGTCAGCAGATGTTCAGTGCTTCATTTATAAACTCTGTACCTGCTATTGCCATATTTTTTCTGCATTTCTTTTCACATGCATGTTACTTTTGAATGTTTTCTCTTGTTGTAGTTTTTAATAAACATTTATCTTTTGATAGTCATTCTGTGTGTGTTAAAGTGATTTTATAATGATCAAGATTTGTAGATTTAATGCCTAGCTCAATTTTGGGTTCATTTTAGCCTAGCAGTGTAGTAATTTTAAACCATAAAAAAGCAACCCAGCATGCTGGGTCAATAATTCAACCCAACTTGCTGGGTCAAAACAACCCAGCGTTGGGTTCATCCCTTTTTTTTACCCAGCGCTGGGTTGCCAAAATAACCCAAATTGGGTTGTTTTTAACCCAGCATTTTTTAGAGTGTAATAGGTCAATATAGCATAAAATTATAAAATCATATTTAGATAGGCTACCGGTATGCACGTCTACATATAACGTTACTTGTAGTTTAGGTTAAACACATACAAACACAAAATTACTACATTTATAAATAACTCCGGTAAATAAAGCGAAATGTTTTAATGTACAAACAATAAACACAATACTTAGCCTATAGACTATTGAACGGTTTTCGCAACAAAACAAGAATGAAATATATAAACAAGCCAAAACGAATTAGGCTAACTTAAAGCGAAACTGAAAGCGGGTTGTTCTCATGCAGCCTGCCTCTCTCATTCGGCATAAATCCAATTAATGGTGTCCATTTTCGCGATGTGTTTGAATGCTAAACTATTTATTAGTAAACCTTGTACTTACCGCGGGTAAAAACATCCTCACATGGGCAAATGCGTTTGGCCCGACCTCAGGCTGAACGGCACGGATTGTACTATGCAGTACGCACTATTTTAATTAATCAGTGTATATGTTTGTTGACTTTTTTTTTTTTCTGATAATGAACAGGCTGCAACGTTTGCAATGCTGTATGTGTGTGCGTGAGGCGCCGGCGCGATCGAACAGCGGAAACAACACAAAAGTACTCATTCATTTTTGGTCATACAGATCTTTCGAAAGTGCAGTGCGTTTACTTTTATTTCTGTCATCTCCTTTTTCTTTTCGTGAATTTTCGTAGAGCGCCGTTCCACACAAACATGAACCAAACTCAGCAGCACTGTAAACCCGGATAAGTTCTACTAACTCAAAAAAATTGAGGCAACTGATTGCCGCTATTTTTTTTAAGTTTGCAAACTTAAATATCATCAGTAAGCATATAGCTACTTACTTTGAGTACCTGTAATTTATAAATAAACATTCATTTAAATCAAAATATATATTTAGTGTTTTGTTCATCTTTACTTTAGTGCAACTCAAAGTTTTGAGTACTGACAACTTTAATTATTCCACTTAATTAAAATATCCCTCAAATATATATCAAAATTGTTAATTTATCTAAACTTAGTTTAAGGAACTTCAAGTGTTATTAAATTAAATTATATAATTTACGTAACTTAAATTGTAGTAGTAATGTTACTTAAATATTTTGTGGCAACTGATTGCCTTGTTTTTGTTAAGTTTCCTGTACTCAAATATCTACATTTTACAACTTAACAGTACAAATTACAAATCTGAAATCATTAAACAAAATACAAAAATTTATTATAAAACATGAGACATTAAAACAGTTCTGTGCAATAAAAAAAAAAGCACACCAGGTCAAATAAAATACATTGAAATATTACCTAAACAGCCATTATGCCAACAAGAACTGTGACAACAGTTCTGTGCAACAAAAAGGCACACCTGGTCAAAGATAACAGTATAAAATTACTGTGCATGAATCAGCAAGTCATTCTTTAGAGCCAGCACCCTTGGCTTAAGTTTGCCATCATCAAGACCCAAAAGAACCTTCTGAATAAACTCAAATGTATTGGCCATCTCTTTTGGATATGAGAGATCCAATGCATAGATTAAGCCAAACATCAAAAGGAAAGCATCAGAGTCTCTGAAGGTTTGTTATGACAACTTCATTGTCAAGGTTGATCGAAATCTTCTCTCAGAGAACTGTTGTTCGCCTTGCGTGTACATCATGTTGATCCTTAAAGTTCACATAGAAAATGTTAAAAGTGGAACACACGTTTTATCCAGCACAAAACCAAACAATGCTAACTTGACACGGAATGAATGCCAAAAAGTTGATCAAGGCATAGATAAAAAAAAAAAGTGATCACGGTAAGAGCCCTGACTCTTAAAGGGATACTTTATCCAAAAATAAAAATTGTGTCATCATTTACTCACCTTTTAGTTGTTCCAAATCTGTATAAATGTCTTTGTTCTGATGAACACAGAGAAAGATATTTAGAAGAATGTTTATAACCAAACAATTATTGGACCCCATTGACTACCAGCATTCTTCCAAATGTCTTCCTCTGTGTTCATCCAAACAAAGTAAGTTATACAGATTTTGAACAACGAGCAAGTAATTCATGACAGAATTTTCATTTTTCGGTGAACTATCCCTTTAAAAGGACACAAAGACACATCAGAAGTTTTTTTTTTTTAATGTATTCTAAATCAACGGTTCTCAGACCTGTCCTGGAGGACCCCCTGCCCTGCCACACATGATTCCATTCATCAGCTCGTTGTAGAGACTGCAAGAACTAAATTGGGTGCGTCTGAGTTGGGAGATATACAAAATGTGCAGGGGGTCCTCCAGGACAGGTTTGAGAACCACTGTTCTAAATTAAATACAAAAAATTATGAAAAAGGTTTACTCATCACTTAGTACATGATAAATCCAAGTCATAGTTAGACATATATTTAGATCAAGTGATAATATTCAGTATATACAGTCAAAACAATGTCTGTTGAAGCATTAAACAACAATAATACCATGATAATACCTTTAAGTCATAACCCCAAAGAAATTCAGCAAGTGCATCAGCAGTTTTTCCAGTCTTCGCTGCTCTCTGTCAATATAAAGTCATCAGGCGAAAACTGTGGCGGTCTAGCTCTGCATAAAATGTGTTTGTGAAATTCTGGTTGGTAATGCGCTGAAATTCAGCACATACCTGAAACAGAAGACAAGAAAAGCACGTCACAAACCGACTGAAAATATTAAATAAATTTTTTAAACACACAATTAGAGTTAATTATACCTGTGATTCCAAACATAGAGCTGGTCAGCGTCCAAAGATCTCTTTCACTGGTGATGGACTAACTTTTGAATGATGACTATGCTGCAATCAAATGTGTGTGAGCAAGTGTGTTCTGAATTGAAATGAGGCTGTACACAGCTTACAGTCCCAAGCCATCCCTCTAATTCACCAAACAAAAATCTTAGACAAATTTACCTGGAAGTTGTCCCAATTTTTGTAACTGTAACTTTCAACTTGCTCGGCAGAGATCCTAAAAAAAAAAAAAAAAAAATTAAATGAAACCTAAACTTCAGATGCAATAAATAAACATTTAATTCAATAGCACTTTTTTTTTTTTTTTTTGTTACAAATTTTTATATTTTGTAATAGAATTATATTTGCAAGAATGTGTCTCTCACCTTAAGAACTGCAATAGGAACAACGTGGACTCAATAGGCCTGTGAAGTTCAAACTACTTTTGTGCATCAAAAGGTCGAAGAAGTGATAACACAAAGACAACGAATTTTCATCAAATGATCTGCAGCTGACTCCACCTATACAAAAATACACACATTTTCAGAAAGGCCAAACTGTAAGACTGCATATGCACTGCATCATTTAATATCCTTTTTTGTAACAATCTTTCAAAACAAAAGACAACCTTATTTGGCACTTTTTCAAAAAATGTTGAATTTTAACAGGCAGTGACAATCCTAAAACATATAGGGCTAATTCAAATGAAATCACATTTAACTTCAAATTTACAAAACTTACATAAGTGAGGCAATTTTCATTACCACTTTTTTTAATGTTAGTCTAATAAGATTATATTTACAAGAATGCTCTTGTCTCACCTTAGGACCTGGATTTGCGGGAACAACGTGCACTCGACAGGCCTATTAGGTTCAGACGACTTTTTTTTGCACCGAATCGTTGAAGAAAAGTACCCCTAACACAAAGAAAACAGATTGAACACGTATTTTCATTAAATAACCTGCAGCTTACTTTACGTATAGAAAACAACACGAAAAAAAAAACAAAAAAAAAAAACAGAAAAAACAGAAAGGCCTAACATACAGACTGCATGTGCGCTGCATCATTTAATATTCCCAAAAAGTATGCATCCAAACAAAAGACAACCTTATCTATCACTTTAAAAAAAAAATGAATTTCAACTGGCAGTGACAATCCTAAAAACATAATGCCAATGAAATAGCCTTTAACTTAAGATTTACGTAAACATTTAGCGTCAACGGGGGAATTTTCATTAAACAAAATCTATGTTCGTGTAAGGATTATGTTACAAAAATGTTCGTGTCTCACCTTGGGAACTGAAATTGCGGGAACAGCGTGGACAGATGGACACGACTTAATATGATTAAACATGTTCATGTGCGCTGCATCATTTAATATCCTAACGTTAGAGAAATTTAGATATGTTTGTACACTTTTAACTAGTAGCTATTCTAAATATTCTGAAAAACTGTACACATTAACTGGAAAACCTAACGTGCGTGGATGGTAGCCGATACCAACTATAAACAGACGGCAACAAATGAAACAGCTGAATACTTGCATATGTTCGTAGCCATCCAAATAGTTGAGCGCGAACTTCTGTGCATCTGTTTGAAACAGGCCTGAGTGCACGTTCAGCGATGACGTCACTTTTTCGTAAAAAACCGCTTTTATGTTTGACATTAAAATATTTGATTATGGTTGAATCTATTTTTCAAGTTCCCTAAACTCTTAACTTTAGTGTAGTTGTAAAAACAAAAAAAAAAATGACTGTTAACTTAAATCTCTGATAGATGTTCAGTAAACTGAAAAATAATAGTTAGCTAAACTTTTTGGCACATTTTGAGTACCAGGTACTTTCCATTATAAGTTAGTTATACTGTTTGGGTTTACAGTGAGTATATGTCACTCAGTCTTTACCTTTCTTTTTTTTTCCAGGAGTTATTCGTGCTATTTTTCCTTGTTGAGAGTTTGTTGTCGCACATAGCTTACACCTGATTATGCATTCTTATTCTTTTCTCCGATGAAATTAATACAACGTGAGTGTGTCCATCTCACACATGTAGAATCCGTCTCGGCAGTCATCTTAACCATCGAATTCCAGCAACAGGAAATAGACAAACTATTTGACACGCTGATTTTTTTCTCTGGTGCTGTTTTGCGGTGTTGATAAATTCACTACTTCATTTTGAGTTAAAATATGTTGTTGTAACTTGCGTTACTCAGATTGTAACGAGTAATATTATTACCCAAATTTGATTAGTAATGCGTTATATTACTGCGTTACAGCAAAAAGTAATACTGTAATATTATTACTTTTGTAATGCGTTACTCCCAACACTGTTTATGTGTGTCCAGTGTTGATCTAAATGCAAACTGGTTCTAATTGAACGCACAGTTGTGTATTCACCGATGTTGAACGGTAAGACGGTGAAACTATGTCGCGTTTTCAAGGTTGATTCAATTTGCAAAATCAACACCTAATTCAGCGTTAATCCAACGTCTACAGAACGACCTTAATTCACCCATGTTGAAGGTAAGACGGTGTAACAACGTTGTAATTTCAAGGTGAAATGACGTCACAATATCAACGTAGATCCAATTTGCAAAATCGAAACAATCCAACGTTGATTCAACCGTGGTACCCGACGTTGTTTCAACGGTGAATCAGCGTTGAAATGCCGGCTGGGTTTTCTATAGATTTAACACTGGTGTCTGAAGGTTTATCAGGACATTTGAGAGGAATCTACAATAGAGAGCGATCACTATGTTATTAGCTGTAAAATAGGCATAAATGTTAATGAAAATATAGAGGATAGGATAGATAGATGGCAGTGCCGTATCTACCATTGAGGACACCGAGGTCATGTCCTCGGTATTTTTTCCCGAAATTTCAAATTAGTCAAAGCTGAAATCCAGCAGTGATGATCAATGCCAAACACAGAACCCGGTCCGTGTCCGAATCCATATGTCGTCTGTATTTTCTCCCAATTAAATTCACATTCTCCGTCTAATCTCAAGTGAAATCTCTGCCTCTATCTGTCTTTGCAGGCAGCGGCACTTGACGTCACGTTACGCTACAGATTCAGAGAGTCGGGAAAGCCGGCAGACTGATTGTATGTTTTTTCACGTAAGCTAATACATCGTAGTGTGGTCTTGAGCGAAATGCAGACATGAAGAAGAACTTGCATCTAACTAAATTAAGTTTTAAAAAGCCAACAACAGAAGGGCAGGGAAAGAGTAGGAGAGAAGGTGAGCCTGTGTGTGTCAGTGGCAGACTGTTCAGCGCTGTCAAGCGCTAAGTTTCATTTGTCATTAGAATCTCGAGAAACACACAAAACTACGTCGTCACAGGCAGTCCTATAGGACTGACTAAACAGGCTTGTTCGAGTTTGCTGGCTAAGTAGATGGATAGGACTTTATCCGTTAGACGGTCAGCTAAGCAACATCAGCAATAGTGACTTTTGCTCAACGAAAAAGTCCCACTCACAGTCACAGCCATTCGACGAGCCCGTTTAGTCAGATATGCGCAGCCTGCTCATCTGACTGTGATATTTTACTGTGAACTAGCAGTAGGCTAGGCTATGCCATGGTTCCTGATGGCCTCGTTGTGATTGAAGTAGCCTAGATTGCCCATATTCAGGAGGCTCTAAAGATACAGAATCACTTACCTTATCCATCTATGAGATAGGCTACTGCCAGTTCAAAAACATATCATTCAATAATCAATAGGCCTTTTTACAAATATTGTGATAACAGCCGATAGCCTAATCATAAAAATAACCATAACCATATGCTAATGAATAATGTGAAAAGTGTCCCCCTCAATAGCTTACTTATTTTTGCATGTTGTCAATCAAGGGATAACAGCAGTAGGCTATTGCAATTAGGCTACCATTCATTTTTTCATTCATTTAGCTTAAATTCTTTTTTTTTTTTTTTCAATCAGTTCTGAGAAGTTTTGTTAGTACAGGCTAGTCAATTACTGTGAGGTTCTCTTAGGCATGGCCCTCACATATAGGCTAAATTATTGTGAATTTATAAATTAAATAATGCATCTGTTATTAAGACTTGTTGTCTTAATGTTCAACAGATGAGACAGGAGAGAGAGATAATCAGGCAGAGAGAGAGTCAAGACAAGAGGAGAGGGAAATAACAGGTGCAACACAGTCAGATGGTCCGACTCCGAGTGCATGTTCCTCCGTCTGTGATCCAGCTATGTACAAAGGCAAAAGTAACTACTCAGATGAGGAAAAAAAAAGCATTCTTCAATGTAGATGGACTAGGGACCACCAGTATAAATATCCTCAAAGCCAGTTTGGGACAAGGCTTCAGAGATACAATGGAGACTGGGAAAAAAAATACCCTTGGCTTCGGTACTCCCCATCTGAGAATGCTGCATATTGCTGTGTGTGCATATTGTTCAATAAACAGAAGGGGACAAACATGACATTCCAAACAGAAGGATTCAGGGACTGGAAGAATGCTGTCGGTGAAAAACGGGGAATAATCTCGAACCACGAAAAGACACCAGGACATATGACAGCTTCGACTCTAGCAGAAAATTTCCTCTCTGTAACAAAAGGACAAATGGAAAACATACAGTCAGTGATCAGCAAGACATATTCTGACAAAGTTGAGAAAAATCGTAAGACTTTGTTGTCAATACTCGATGTTGTTATCAATCTTGGGCAAAGAAATGTTGCATTCCGTGGCAACTGGAAAGGTGACAGTGAAGATGGCAATTTCATTCACTTCATTCAATGGAAATCTCATTTTGATGATGTACTGAGCCAACACCTGGAGACTGCACCTGGCAATGCAAAGTACTTGTCACCAATTATTCAGAATGAGATGATTTCCTGTTGTGGTGATGAAATCAGAGATTGTATTGTTCGAAGAATTCAGAAATCAAAGTACTTCTCTGTATTGGCTGATGAGACAGCTGATATTAGTGGCACGGAGCAGTTGTCAGTCTGCATTCGTTATGTATCTGAATCTGATAATTTTGAGATACATGAGGATTTTCTTGGATTCTGTCCACTTCTTAAGCAGGATTCTGAATCCATCACAAAAGCCATCACTGAACAGTTATCCAAATGGGGGCTTCATGTCTTTTTTTTAACTATAATAACCATGTTTTTATGAAACATGGTTAACTGTCATAAGGAGCGAGCACTGTTTTTTGGCGTGTTTATCGATTAAAAATGAATCGACCAGTGATCTGTAGGCAAGTTTAAATGAATCCAAATTGAATGAATCTAAATGAGTCTTTTGATTAACAGAATCACACGATTTGAGTGAGATTAATATTTAATGAGATTAAAGGTAGTGTTGTATCACAGGGTTTGTTATAGTTTGGTAATCGAGGTAATGAACACAGCTATACCACGCACGGACATTTCAGGCCTCGCATTTGGAGCTGAATCACCCGAGATTCTCATTTTTTTTTTTACGCCCGTGAATCGAATCTTTTTGGAATCGACTCTGAGCATCACTGTTCATCTTTCCCCTCATGGCCCCACTAAATACTGAGCAAAGGGTCTGAATACTTAGGACCATGTGATATTTCAGTTTTTCTTTTTTAATAAATCTGCAAAAATGTCAACAATTCTGTGTTTTTCTGTCAATATGGGGTGCTGTGTGTACATTAATGAGGAAAAAAAATAAACTTAAATGATTTTAGCAAATGGCTGCAATATAACAAAGAGTGAAAAATTTATGAGGGGTTTACCTCACTGACATGAGCATCAGGCCTCACTGCAGTGACGGAGTCCGGTATTTTATGAGAGATCAGACGAAGGTAAAATATATAAAACCATTTTAAATAACATGTTTATAAGTACATAACATTAAAAGTTGTTCGATGTTGTAATATTTTTAAACTGTATTTCTAGCATGACGTTGTTAAGAGTCGTTCATTCCCGCTTCAGCTGCTCCGTTGCTGTGCGCGCTGATTTTCTGAGAGATTTACCACAGACGAAGGTTAGTATGCATACATAAAACCATTTAAATAACGTCATGTTTATCAGATATAACATGCTATATCATTTCTTTCGAACTGTATTTCTAGCCCGGTGCTGTTTCGAGCCGTTTGTTCCCGCTTCATAGGCCTTCAGTCAGCGAGAGGTGACAGCCGTCCAGTGTTTTCAGAGAGATTTATGTCAGAAGAAAGTAAGAGAGAGTTTACAGAAACGTTTTAAATGGTCTATTTACCAAAACATAGTATTACGTGTTTTAATGTATATTTTTGAGTGGGTTCATGCTGTAAAATTAGCAAATTTAATTTAATCTAGCTGCCCTGGTAAAATGCTAATGTTAACTGGTACTTAGCAACTGCTACATACATTTAAAAAAGTTTTTTTTTTTTTTTTTTTAAGCTATTATCTATTTAGCTATTTAATAGTTAGCTATTAGTAAAATGCATGTGTGTATTAATTAATGTTTGTTTAGGGAGCGTGCTTTAGTTGTTAACATATATTTCCCATTGACAAATCTGCAGACACATTCTCCTGAACTGCTTTCAGAGGCTCCAAACACTGCAGCTGACTTTGGATTCACCTGAGACAGCCTCTGAGGAGAAATGGTGTGTATTAGCAACATAATTTGTTAATATATCATAATTTTAAAAATTATTTTCATAATTTCAAAGTACATCGTAAATTTCCCTCTTTTTATTCATGCCTATGTTCTAGTTTAAGTGTAGAAATCTACCATGTATTTTGTTTTATTATGATGTGATTTAATGATTATATAATGTATTTAAATGTTTTAAGTCAGACAGTCAATGCTGCCATTCTTCTGGAAAACTGCTGCTCTTCAAAGAACAGTAATCAATCAGGTAATTTGCACACTGAAATATTTTTGGAATACCATTAATTTACCTAGGCTATCTTATGTTTTATCCAGTTACTAAATCTGCAAGATAGCACTCTGACTAATTTTTAATTTTTTCATATTCTTAATGAAGTTTATTTTAACAAAGTTTAGGAGATTTTCAGATCATCCAACCAATTAACATCAGAGTAAGTCTATATATTGCCACCTTTCTCACCTCCATTCCTAGAGGACAGCAAGCCAAATATTCTTATTCTTACCCCTTCCTATGTACATCTTCAGTTTACTCAGTTTTGTTGTGGCTATGTCATATTAACTCGTGGGAATGTTTTGCAGGGTGTTGACAGCATTCAAAAGGAGTTTATCATGAATAAATGTTACATAAAGCACATAAAAAAAAATAGGCCTACAAGAAAACATTTCTATCCATTCCACAGTCTTGTAAGTCCATAAACTGATTTTATACATTTAATAATAATAATAATAATAACATATAATTAAATAAGAAGACTCAATCAGTTAATGGATTTGCAAGACTGTGGTTTTATCCATCTCTGATAATCCCAGGTTGCTATGATCACGCAGGTTTGTTTACATATACGAGAAATCAATGTTGTTTCCTCAACACAGGATCTCTAACTAAGTGAAGCGAAGATGTCCCCTCCCGGTCCCTGTAAATATGAGAACTCGAGAACTGCTGTACAATTCAGCTAATAAAATAGCTGCCTGTTATCATTGCATTTTTATTATCATGTTATGTTTAATCTATCCATCTTATGCTTAAGCAATTAAAACTGTACAATGTATTTAGAAAAAATGTGTTTTTTATTTTATTTTTTTCACAGGATCCTCTGTTCCCAGTCCCAACCATTCATCTGAAGGACTGTGAAAATATGACAGAACCACCAGTGAAAACAAAATAAATAGAAAGGACATGGCAGAGGAAGATAGGGGTATTGATATTTCACTGAACTTAGTCTTCTGTACTCACTGTTTCACACATACAGTTGTGGTCAAAAGTTTACATCACATTGCAGAATAAGCATAATGTTATTAAACAAAATAAGTTATTATTATTATTATTATTATTATTATTATTATTTAGGGCTTGATTAAAAAAAAAGGAATAGTGTTTCATGTTTGTTTTGTGATGGTGTTTCATGAGTCCTTTGTTTGTCCTGAGCAGTTCAACTGCCCGCTTTTCTTCAGAAAAATCCTCAAGATCCTGCACATTCTCAGGTGTTCCAGCATCTTTTCATTTGAACCCTTTTCAGCAGTGACTGTATGATTTCGGATCTTCTTTTCACACTGAGGACAATTGAGGGACTCATACATAACTATTACAAAAGGTAAACACATTTACTGATGCTCAAGAAAGCAACACAATGCATTAAAGGAACACTTAGCTTTTTTTGCTAATAGCTTAGCATAGATCATTGAATCAGATTAGACCGTTAGCATCTTGCTCGATCTAATGGTCTAATCTGATTCAATGATCTATGCTAAGCTATTAGCAAAAAAAAGTTAAGTGTTTCCGTATTTTATTTAGCTTCTGAAGGGCAGTTCTAGAAGAACAAATATAATTTACTCATCATCATCCTGTTCAAAAGCTCTTAATGTGTTGTTTCGTTCTGGAGCATCAGTGAATGTTTTCACCTTTTATAATAGTTGTGTATGAGTCCTTCAGTTTTCCTCAGAGTGAAACAATGGATCTCAAAATCATAAATCATTGTTGGACAGGGGCCAAATATGCAGAAGATGCTGGAAAACCAAAGAATTTGCGTGACTTGGAGAATTTTTCTGAAGAACAGCAAGCAAAACACTGTAAGCATAAGAAGATTGTAGAACCTGCAGCCATCACGGGACTCATGAAAAACATAACAAAACATAAAAACTGTGGGTCATCCGGGTAATCTCACAGTATTAAGAATCAAGTGTATGTAAACTTTTGAACATTTTTATAAATTATATATTTTCATTTTTATAAATTCAGTTTATTTTTTTTATAAATTCAGTATATGTAAGTATCTTTTATATCTGTAAAAACTGCTTATTCAGGACAGTACTAAAAAAATAGCATGCAATGTTCGTGATCCCTCTTTGGTTAAAATGATTGCATGTTCTGCTAGGGGTGTGTCAATTTATGAGCATAACAGTATCATCTGTAGCTTCTGAAGGGCAGAATTAAATGGAAAAAAATGGCATGGTCCTGATGGTGTAGAGTATGTGTGTGTGACTGTCTGAGATGGAGCGGCAATCACTGCCCTGACTTTGCAGTGTCCATTGCAAATGTATTCGTTATTGTGTTTGTTTTTGATAAGTATATATTTTTTTATTTTTTTTATTTATTTTTTAATATTTTGTTTAATCAGTTTAATGATTTACTTGAACTGTGTTATATGTCTGTGTTTGCAAAATATTTTTCTCAATCTAAATTAGTTAAATGTAGCAGTCCTGTTGCATTTGTTGAATAATATTTGCAGTCCTGTTAAATGTTTGCAGTCCTGCATTTGCTGAAAAAAATAAAATAAGAGTTTTGTCGATACTTTGCTGTGTTTGTGCCTTTCTTTACAGCGTTAATAAGTGCATATGATGCATTTTTGTTAAGAAGGCCAGTAGAATTTAAAATATATTAAGTGCACGGTAATTTACAGACGTTTACTGAGATATATGATCGTCCGTTTACGGAGATTTAACTGCTTGTACCCTGGATTTTGCGGGGATTTACTTCTCGTGCACAGGACGACACGGGAATTTACCGGTGAGTGCGTCAACATTTCCGTCTCTGTCTGGGGTTTATCGCGTTAGTGAGCGGACTGGAAAACTGCCGCGCACAAAAAAGTCCGTTTCTGTCCGTGTCAAGGAATCAGAAACGCCAGTGCACATACACGGAAACTGTCGGAAACGAGCCGTTTACGGGTTTGTGCGCTGACGTGAACAGTCCGGAAACGCGCATTTTCATGCAGTGCTACAAAGAAGGAAGACAAGTGGCAGAAGTCATTGAGAGCCTTCGCAATGATGAGGAAAGATTCTGCAAAATATATCAACAAGCAGTGCAGCTGGCAAACAGCATTGGTGTTACACCTGTGAAGAAAAGAATAGTGGTGAAACAGCAACACAGGGGCAATGCACCTGCCCAATCAATTGCAGAGCATTACAGGTTGAATTTATTCATTCCCTTCATCGATCATGTTACAAACGAATTGAGAACCCGGCTTGCAGAGTCCACTGAACCAGCCCTGCTTGCAGCCTACTTAGTGCCCGAGGCTTTGCCACAGCTCAGTGAGGAAAGAGAGAACCGTCTGTTGGCATGGTATAAAGAGGACTTGCCTTATCCTGACACTGCAGAGCAGGAAATACACAGATGGAAGCATCAATTCCAGAATCACACTGGGCCTCTCCCTGCTACTGCAACGGAAACATTGCAGAATGGAATTTTGGAGTTGTACCCAAATGTTAAGTGCATGCTTTTGCTTTTCTTGACATTGTCAGTCACCACTTGCTCATGTGAAAGGTCTTTTTCTGCATTACGTCGACTCAAAACATGGCTTCGCTCTACCATGGGTGATGAGAGGCTATCTAGTCTAGCTCTCATGCATGTTCACCAGAACATTGAAATTGACCCCCATCGAGTGCTCCAGAGATGGGATGCTTCTGGCCACAGGAGAATTGTTACTTGTTTTGACAAGAGGTGAGACTTAATGTAATCTAACAATATGAACTAACTATTATGACATGTGTTGCATGTACTACAGTTGGTGCTGTATTAATAGGAGGAAAGGGGAGGAATACTGATGTATTAATTGTTTTTTTTCTATTCATTATGTCATTACAGTTAATGATGTGAACATTGGATGGATGGATTGATCTCCACCACAAGACAAGAGGCCAGATTATTCTCTCTCTTATTCTCACACACATAGACACACAACTACAGACACATGCATATACTGTACAAATTTTACAATCTCACACACTTTGCCTTTATTAAAACATACCTTTCACAGAGGCATACACACACAGAATAGGTTGGTTGCAAGTCATCAGTTCACACCCTCTCTAGGCCTACTGTATGTCTCTCCACATACACCCACAAATGGCCTAATACACACACACACACACACACACACACACACTCACTCACTCACTCACTCTCTTTCTGAAACACACAAACACACACAGACACATTGATATATGCCAAGGGGCATACATTTTAATCATGTAGAAAAAAGGCGCAAACGTTCAGTGTTAATGTATTTTAACAAACTTTATTTTTTCAGAAAACTAAACAGTATAATGTATTCGAAAGTAATATAATTGTATCTTCTATAATGAACAATATATATACGTGTTGTAAATACTTTTCCCCTGTTTTCTAGCACATTTCAATTTTAACCGCTGAAATATAGATGTTCGTCAGCTTTTTGGCCGCTTCGTGTCTCCGTACCGTAATTCCACTAATAGACGTGCAGCAAATCCAGATGGCCGCTCACTTGACCGCGGTCTATTTTGGAGGTGGACAGAAAGACAGAAGTTTGATGCAAGTAAAAAATAAAACACACAAAGCCTTTGTAATTGTATTGTGCAAAATACAAAACATTCTGGAAACTCTATCGCTGCACACACATGCCACCTTGCTAATGACATATGCTTATAAAATTCACAAACCTTACAATAACACACCCCAGTGAGCAAAACATCTAAATGACACAATTTGTGTAAGAATTTTTATTGACCACCAGATGGCGGGGTAATGAATAATGAATAATAAAGATAATGAATTTCAAACGAAAGTGACTGAACCAATCATGTTTTTATTAATATAAAGTGTATTGACTTATATAAGTTGCAATAAATGAAGCCCCTTTAAGAGAGCAAAGATGGGGAGGGGCATGTTAAGTGAGACCCACTAGGGGAAGGGGAAGTTTTAGTCAGATTACTTGAGGTGCTGGCCGAAGTTGTATGTTCTGTTCTGTGCTGCATCTACTTAGTAAAGTGTTTCCGAACACCTCAGCCTCCTGTCATTCAAGTATCTTACACTGGCGACGAGCGGATTCGGACCGATTGTGTGCAGATAAGTGAAAGCTGCAGCCATGTCGATGCTCGGCCGTATCGAAGAGTTTGATGAATGCTCAAGTAATTCTTTTGAAGAATATATAGAAAGACTGGAATGTTTTTTCCATGCAAATGATATTGAGGGCGACGCGAAGAAACGCTCTGTGCTGCTTAGTGTGTGTGGCGCAAAAACATATTCCACGTTACGTTCTGTTATCGCCCCAACGCAGCCCTCTACAGTGACTTATGCAAACATTGTGGCTGCATTAAAACGTCATTACAGCCCAGCGCCGTCAGAGATCGTTCAGCGATTTCACTTTCATAACTGTAAGCAGAAGCCTAATCAAAGTATTTCTAACTACATCGCTGAACTTCGACGTCTCTCTGTCCACTGCTCTTTTGGGGATCAGTTAGATGCAATGCTGCGTGATAGAATCGTATGCGGGGTTTTGGATGAAGCGCTGCAACGACGCCTACTGGCGGAACCTACACTCACATTTAAAGAGGCAGAAGAAAGGGCATTAGCTGCAGAAACAGCATTGTTAAATGCTCGCCTACTTCGAAAGCAACAACATGAATTACTGCCTCAAGATGAAGTTCATTATGCAGCCCATACACATGCATCAGCACACAAAGTGACAACTACAAGTGAAAATCAAAACCGTGACAAACCATGCTACAGGTGTGGCAGCCAGCATTTTCCACAAGCCTGTAAATTCTCCACTGCTGTATGCCATTATTGTAAAAAAAGAGGACACATTGCTCGAGTGTGTTTAACCAAGACAAGACATAGTAACAACAAGGAGGCAGCCGGGGTCGCAGCCGAACGACCTACAAACACTGTAACTCACGACCAGCAAAATGAGTACCCTGTTTTCAGCGCAACTGCCAAATCAAAAAAAGGGGGGCATAAGCCATATTTGGCCACTGTGATACTGAACAAACAAGCACACACAATGGAAGTGGATTCAGGAGCAGCATGCTCCTTGATTAGTGAGCATACTTATTGCTCACTGTGGCCCTCTCAACCTCCTGAAATGCATGCAGACAGCGGAGTGTTAAAGCAGTGGTCGCAAGCAACTTTGGAAGTAAAAGGGAGGATATTTGTGGAAGTGCTGTTCAAAGGGACACAAAACACACTGCCTTTGTTCGTTATCGGGGCCAGGGCACTAGTCTGCTGGGACGAGACTGGTTTGATGCCCTTGGGATATCAGTTGAAGGGGTGCACAGAGTGCAGTTTCAGGCCATGGAGGAAATATTGACTGAATATGCGGAGGTATTTCAGGACATTGGGGTTTGCAGAATGCCCCCAATCTCAATTGACATTGATTCCACGGTGACGCCACGTTTCTTCAAAGCCCGTCCAGTTCCCTTTGCTTTACGGCCACAGCTCGATGAGGAGCTGGATAAATTAGTGGCTCAAGGGATTTTTGAACCAGTGCGGCATGCAAAGTGGGCCACACCCATAGTGGCTGTAGCAAAAAGGATGGGGGTCTGAGGATTTGTGGTGATTATCGCTGTACTGTCAACACAGCTGTTAGGCCTGATGTGTACCCCATTCCCACAGCATCTGAGTTGTTCTCAAAACTGGCAGGAGGAGTAGTTTTCACGAAACTTGATTTGAAACAAGCTTATCAGCAGCTCCCATTGGATGACGAAGCAGCCGACTTACTGACTATTAACACTCACCGTGGACTTTTCCGGGCTCGACGTTTACAGTTTGGAGTGTCAACAGCTGTTTCAATATTTCAAAGATTTATGGATACCTTGCTCGCAGGCATCCCAGGTGTCCAACCGTACCTGGACGACATCCTAATTTCAGGCAAGACCGTGGAGGAACACAATGCACGGCTAAGGGCCGTATTGAAGTGCGTAAGCGGGGTTACGACTAAAAAAAGAGAAAAGTATCTTTGCAGTGAACCAAGTGGAATTCTTGGGATTTCATGTGGATAAGGACGGCATTAAACCAACTTGTGAAAAAGTGGACGCTATCCGAAAGGCTCCATCTCCACGGAACAAGACAGAGCTTCAGGCATTCTTGGGGCTTCTTAACTTTTACAGCTGTTTTCTCCCTAACAAGGCCACCGTCCTGGAGCCTCTGCATCGTCTTCTTGACCAGTCCGTCCCTTGGCGGTGGGAAGCAAAGCATGAGATGGTGTATGCTCAGGCAAACAGTTGCTGCAAACGGATAAGGTGTTGGCGCATTATGATGAAAAGAAACCCCTAGCAGTGGTTTCGATGCTTCACCCTATGGCCTCGGGGCTTTATTGTTTCACTTGGAGCGTGATGGCCAGGAAAAGCCCATTTGCTTTGCCTCCAGAACAATGACCACCACGGAGCGGAATTATGCCCAGATCGATAAGGAAGCATTGGCGGTAGTTTTTGCTGTCAGAAAGTTCCACCAGTATCTAGCAGGCCGCCATTTCGTTATTTTTACAGACCACAAGCCCCTACTTGGACTCTTGCACCATTCCAAGCCCATGCCGGTTATTCTATCACCACGCATGCTGCGTTGGAGTTTGATCATTGGAGCTTACGATTATGAGTTGTGCTATAGGCCTGGAAAGCAAATGGGAAATGCTGATGCCCTGAGTCGCTTACCTCTACCCGCACCTGACGCTGTTACACCTCCACCACTGGAAGTATTATTACTGGAGATGGTCCCAGATGCACCCATGCATGCTGAAAAAATTGCCAGCTGTACACTTAAGGACCCTGTCATGTCACGGGTGCTACGTTGGGTACTGCATGGGTGGCCGGCTGAGACACCTGATAGCCGGTTTAGACCATTCATCTCGCGCTGCCATGAGCTCTCCGCGCATAAGAACTGTGTGCTTTGGGGAAGTCGTGTGGTTGTTCCTAGCTCGGTGCGGAGGGAGGTACTGGCTATGCTGCATGATGCACACCCGGGCATCGTACACATGAAGGGACTCGCGAGGAGTTATGTGTGGTGGCCGGGCATGGATGGAGAAATAGAGGAAACTGTCAAGGCATGCAGAACCTGTCAGATGTCACGTCATGCACCCACTAAAGCAAAAGTACATCCTTGGGAGTGGACAACGAAAAGATGGTCCCGGCTGCATATTGACTTTGCGGGTCCTTTCCAAGGCAAAGTATTCCTCATAGTGGTGGATGCACACAGCAAATGGCTGGAGGTATCCCTGATGAGTTCTATGTCATCGTCAGCAGTTATTAACACATTGAGGTTGCTTTTTGCAACACATGGATTGCCTGATGTCATAGTTTCAGACAATGGCACTGCTTTCACATCCTCAGAGTTCCAAGAGTTTGCGGACCGCAACGGCATTCATCACGTCACTACAGCACCTTATCACCCAAGTTCGAATGGCCAAGCTGAACGTATGGTGCAAACAACCAAAGAGGCCCTGTCTCGCATCACCAAGGGCGAGTGGCAGACCCGTCTGGCTCGCTTCTTGCTGTCACAACATATCACGCCGAATTCATCAACTGGAAAAAGTCCTGCTGAGTTGCTCATGAATCGGCGACTGACCACTGCCCTGGATCGCTTGCATCCTGACCATGGAGAAGATATGCTTCGCAAGCTGGAGCTGAATGCTGCGAAGAGAGTTTAGAGAGAACTCTCTGTTAGAGAGTTTAGGCCACGTGACTTGGTGTACATGAGAAGTTACACCAAGGATTCTAATAAGTGGACGCCGGGGGTCATTACTGATGTCACAGGCCCCTTGTCATACAGGGTCAGAACCGGTGATGGGCAAGTGCACAGACGGCACGTTGATCAGCTGCTAGACAGGGTGACACCCTCATGGAGCCCATCCGGGCCCGAACCAGAAGGCTACACCGTCTCTCGACCAGAACCCTCTGGGATTGAAAGGCCTGAGTTACAACCGCCAGCAATGGAGATGGAAAATCCTGGGGAGGAGATTGCCGGGGCTGAGAGCATGTCAGAGTCCCCTCGTTCTAGGAGGTACCCTGTAAGAGAGCATCACGCCCCAAAGAGATTTTCAGACTTTGTGGACTGGGGAAAAGGGGTGTAGTGTATTGACTTATATAAGTTGCAATAAATGAAGCCCCTTTAAGAGAGCAAAGATGGGGAGGGGCATGTTAAGTGAGACCCACTAGGGGAAGGGGAAGTTTTAGTCAGATTACTTGAGGTGCTGGCCGAAGTTGTATGTTCTGTTCTGTGCTGCATCTACTTAGTAAAGTGTTTCCGAACACCTCAGCCTCCTGTCATTCAAGTATCTTACAAACTTTAAATTCACATGAGCTCCTACAGGGTGACTGTGTATTTCCAGATGAGGCAATATCTCTTTCAGAACACAGCTCTCGTTGTAGAGCTCATCCAGGTCGAGTTCATCGTGCATCTGAAGGGCGGATACAGCGGCCGTTAATTCCCTGTAGCTGATTTCTTGCTTTTCCTTAAGATTGAAACACTGGATGTTGAACAGGTGCCCGGATTCTAAGAAGTTGAACCATTTCTCAAGGTATTGCTCCGCGATATCATAAAAATTTGTGAATTCTCTCTTGAGCCTGTCAACCCTAAGATTAACGGAGGAGAGGAGGACGCGGTCAACTTTTGCTCCGAAAAAAGCATCTTTTTTGCGCTGCTGGAGTTTGGTTCGGAGGCCACTCATAAGTGCATATACTTCAACTGAGGTGAGACTGTCACTCTCAAGACTCAGCACAGCACCAGTAAAAAGCTTTAAAGTGTTTTGCAAGAAGAAGAGTGTGACCTCCAGCTCGCTGCATTCATCTTCCTCTCCATGCTCGTTAACCTGGAGCGCATCCCAGAGGACACGGGGGCACTCCTCCTGTCCCAGTGACAAGAAGTAGCTGCGCACCGCTGGCCAGGTGTTGACAAGTCTGTCAATTGCAGGGTGCAGGCTCAACCAGCGTGTCGGGACGTGATGCAACAGTGTTTGGTACTCCATGTCAGCAAATTCAAACATTTCTTTGAGGGTGGAAACTCTCTTCGCAGAACAGCTGAAATGGTTAAATGATTTTATGACGATAGTCTCCACATCTATTTGCAGTGCATTGCTGGCACGTTTTACTGCATTGTGTATTATGTGAGCTGGGCAGTTTGCAGGAAGGATCTTGCTGTTGATTTTTTTTTTAGATTTTGGTAAATGGAGTGTTTTCTGCCGAAATTCACTGCCGCATTGTCAGCCGAGTAAGCCGAGATGTTATTGATGCTGAGTTTATGTTCCTTTAATTTATTCAGTAAAGTGTCAGTGACGGCATCTGCGCTCTCGGCTGCTTGTTCAAAGAAATCAAGAACTCTGTTCTGGATGCCCTGCTCAGGAGTCCAGAATCTCACAGAGATCGGGAATGTTTTCACATTGCCTTTATTAGAGGCATCCGTTGAAATGGAAAAGAATATATCTTTTGACTCGAGGCATTGGGAGAAGTCAGATGCGAGGGGTGCCAGGACGTTTGTGACCAGTGCTTCAGCTTTTGTGCGACCGCAGCTAACGAGTTTAGCTATGCCCGAATCCGAGTACAGTTTTGGTGTTAACTTCATCGCACAGTCAAGCGACCTGTATGATTGTTGGTGGGTCACACAGTGGAACACCGAGGTCAGCTCAGCAGCAGCTATTTTATTATACATGGAATCATCCTGCTTCTTAAAGAAGGACGAGACCAACTTGTTGGTCTGTACTGTCGCGGTGTTGGTACAGTGTAATTTGCTGCTAGCATGCAGCCTAACATCTGCCTCCCCCCCGTGAGAGACACCAAACTCTTTCCTACACACTTTGCAGAACGCTTTACTTTCATCATGTAGGGCTTTTGCAATCCATGGATACCTGCCCACCCACTCCTCCCTGTACCTGCAGAGACGTTTTAGCTTTTTTGCAGCATGTTGGGGTTCCGGTACACCAGCCATGTCAATTTCATGAATGAAAATTTGCTTATCAGTGCATATCTTAATGCGCGCCTACGGTATATCTAAAAAAAAAAAAAAAAACAAGATGCTGCAGCCAATGAGCAGCCGGCGGGGGCTGGTTGCCAGGCTGCTGCAGGATGACTCAACCTCGCTCCACGGACAGTTTTTTATGTTTTATCAGACAATAACTATTTAAGATTTTGCTTCAGTATAATTTTCGGGACAATTAGAGCGGGATTCGGGATTCGGGACAGCATCTTAGATTTCGGGACTGTCCCGAATTTTTCGGGACGTCTGGTCACCCTACCCACCAACACTGCACATTTTGCATCTCTCCTTTGTCTGACACACCCATCTCAGGTCTTGGAGTCTCTACTAATGAGCCGATTATCTGAATCAGGTGTGTTTGATTAAAGAGACATGGAAAACATGCAGTGTTGGGGGGCCTCCAGGAACGTGGTTGGGAACCACTGCTCTACGTCATACTCCGGGGTTCCAGTAGGCATTTATGCACATGTGCACTATTCAAAATCGTCGCTTGCAGAGGAAGTTTAAAAATACATAGATTAAAATGCATTTATATTTAGATAAAGTGAAAGATATAGATTGTACTGCATGTTAGCTTGCTTATTGTGCCCAAGAGCATAATTTATTGAGCCAATATGTCTTACTAACAAGGAACTGTATGCTTCTAACCACAAGTCGAGTGCTGTAGTTCCAACCTCGTAAGTTTGTGACGCTGTTTGCGAATGTTTGAACTATGGTTTTGGGAAACACTGAATCATTGAACTATGTTGGTAAGGACGGAACTAGCGACCATAGTTGACTAACGATGCTTTTGGGAAACGCACCCCTGAATGTCATCATAAATGCTGAAAAGAACATACGATTGGGAAACAAATGCACAGTCCTGCTGTCCTGATGTTTGTCAAGTGTCCAGCAGGTGGCGTCAGATCTCAATTCCAGAGAACTACTGTGGGGATTGGCTTATTATTAATTTTCATATACATTTTAACTGTCATTTGTTTTGCAACATAAAGCTTACGAGTAGTTCATCGGACCTTTTTTGCATGTTCACTTTGCAAAGACTGGGTCGGTACTTCTGCAGTGATGTAGGATGATTTTGAAATTATTTTTGAAGTTGACGGAGAAAATACGATTTTTTTTATACATACCCTAACTGAACCAGAATACACAGACTTCAGGGAGAGCAAGACAAGACGAGCGTTTGAGGTTAAAAAGTGTTTAAATTGTATTTAAATTTGTAAAGAGAACTGTGTTTCTCTTCTTTAGAACACAAGACTGATCATTAGAAATGTGCCGAAGGAGGCTTTTGAAGCAGTGAGGCTTTTACAACAAACTGCCTTGATGCTTCGAAGCTTTTGATACAGTTCTCTACTACGCCATCTGGTGGTCAATAAAAATTCTTAAACAAATTGTGTCATTTAGATGTTTTGTTCATTGGGGAGTTATTGTAAGGTTTATTTGTTAATTTTATAAGCATATGTCATTAGCAAGGTGGCATGTGTGTGCAGCAATAGAGTGTCCGAAATGTATTGTATTTTGCACAATACAATTACAAAGGCTTTATGTGTTTTATTTTTTACTTGCATCAAACTTCTGCCTTTTCACCTCCAAAATAGTGTTTAATACACCAATAGATTAAACTAACGTAATTTTTCATTGCACCATTTTTGTGTCTTCTTTACAATAGAACATAAACATGCACATTGTTAAATATATATATATATATATATATATATATATATATATATATATATATCACGTCATTGTTTTTTAATAGTAGTACTTTAATTAACAACCATACACCACGTAATAAAAAAAAATAAAAAAAACTACATACAAATGCATGATGACCGATAAAGTTATAACACTGCACTAAATGAATAACGGGTATGGGACAGCGCAATCGATGCACTTTGTGTGTCAGTGAGGTAATGAAACTTCGTTTTCAAAGATCACATGACAGCCTCATTTCGAGCAATGCTTCGGAACACTGTTTCGGAACACTAGTGTGTCGAAAACTCGAAACGTGTGTCGACACTAGGTGTCGATCTACCAAACCCTACTGATCATATTGAATGTTGGGTTTGAATGAGGGTTTGATTTTAACTCAACATTCATGACAAAATAGCAACTGCAAATTCATGTTTCACTGTCTGGATCCCAGTTTCTGTAAACTGCAGTGATCTATTTGCTTTTCTGTTGCTGTTGGTAATCTATAAAAAAGATCTAGTTTCTTGTGTATTTGTACAGTCAGTCACACAACAGCTCTTTCCTCTTTTAGACATGTTTCTAGTGATTTCACAGCATTCAAGCTGAACTCTAATGATGTCACTCAGTATTTCTGTCACTCAATGAGTGAAACCGCAGTGACTCCGCCCACTGTGACATCATGTGCTTCACACTCCGACTGACAAACATTCACAAACATTCAGCAGCGCTTTGATCTGCTTTAGGCTCGATCTATATTTATCTATATTTATCTATATTTATCTATATTTATCTATCTGTCTATCTATCTCTAGTTGAAATTCTGCCATTGTTAACAGATAGTTTTATTTTAACATAAAAGTTTATGTGTGACAAATTCTCTCTCTCTCTCTCTCTCTCTCTCTATATATATATATAGATAGATAGATAGATAGATAGATAGATATGAGGAAAAAAAGTCATACAGGGCCATTTTTGCCCCAATCTCTTTAATTTTAGGGTCATATAACTGCATTCTATAGGCTCCATCACACAGTGAGTTATTCTGCATCATGTTTGTCACCAATTAACTGTATGAATATATAAGATGATCTATACAGGTTAAATGTGTTAATCATTTTCATAACTAAATTATTCAATTAATGCATTAAATTGAGATCTGCATTAAAACATGCTACCAACTAACATATGACTCTTTGTTTCTTTAAAGGTCTTAGGGGATTAAAATAGAATTTCATACAATTCAAATGAATGTTAATAATGTTATTAACAATAATGTTAATAACTACTTTGTTTGGTTAATTGAATTAAAACTAGGTTTAATTTATGTTTCTTAAACAGGTTGAAGTAATGCCATTGTTAGCAGCTCATTTGAAGAGAAAAGAGGAAGTGTCATTTCACAAACCTTCAGTTTATTCTGGGTTCAGAGATGATCTCTGCTCTACTGCGGTTAAACTCAACAGTGAGATCACTGCTCTGAAACATGACAACTGCTATAATTAATATGATATTTTAGTTTCAAAAGTGTAGAATGACAAATTAACCATTTCAGCATTATAAGAAAGCCTTGACTCTGAAATAGATGCAAAAGATCACTGTAAAACTTCATAAAGACAGTTTGTTTGACTAAATGATGATTCCATAATCACTTTTGTCATAATCATTTGCAGAAACACAACAAACTAATTATATTAATTGTGATTTAATTTTCTTTTTTGTGTCAATGCTTTTCTGAAAACAGCAATCATGAGTCTCGTGGTTCAGGTGAGATTCAGAGCAAATATCAGCAGTAACAGTGTGAAGATCAGTCAGAATATGATGCTGATTCAACACTCGTCCATCATGCAGTGATATAGTGTCAGTCAAATAAACACTCAGCCAATCAGATCAGAGGAAGTGAACAAACACAGGAAGAGCTGATAGTATTTAAAGAAAGAGTTGTGAGCATATAATGAAGAGGAAGACTGACAGAAAGAGAAAATGGCTGATAAGTGTCATTTGTGTCTGCTGGGACTGATCATTCTCTCTTCACTTCTCACAGGTAAACAAATCTCTGTTTTCTCTACAGACATTTAGTGGGTTTAGTCTGGGAAAGAGTTCATTTCAACATGATCAGTTTATTCTTGTGTTACATAAAGAACATACTGGATTATTACTGATGCACTAAAACTAGACAGATTCACACTCAAACATCTGATGCTGAATTATTTTCATTTTAAGAGTGTGTTTATTTATTTATTTATTTATTTATGTTTTATTATTAAAATATCAAACATACTTGTGTTTCAGGTACCAGTGGAGTGGATGATGTGTTCATCAATTCTGGTGAAAATGTCCGTCTGCCCTGTAATAATGCTCTTCATGGCTGCAAATCAACTACATGGATCTATAACAGTCATTCAGCAACAGCTGAACTGATCAATTTAGGAGTAAAGAAGAAAGACATCGAGAGACATGAGAGACTGAGTCTGGGGTCTGACTGCTCTCTGAACATCAACAACGTCATAAAAGAAGATTATGGATTTTACAACTGCCGACAATATGTGAATGACAAACAACAAGGAGCTGATGCACATGTTTATCTGCATGTTCTTCATGGTAATTTTATGATTATATGATCAATTTAAAAATTATTGGTTTAAACTCCCATGATGATTGAAGAGTATGTGATTTGTGTGTTATTTTGTGTTTCAGTCTCTTCATCATCCTCACAGACTGAGATCAGTGCAGGCAGCTCTGTGACTCTCTACTGTCAGTTGTATTCATATACTGGAGTCTCTTGCGATGATTGGATCCGTTCTGAGGGAATTCAGCTGTTCTGGGTGAATCAGGCTGGTGTTAAACTGACAATATCAGACTCCAGATATCAGATATCAGCTCCAGGACACTGTATCATCACTGTGACTACAACACTCCTGAATGAAGATGACAACAGAGAGTGGAGATGTGAAGTTACTCACAGAAATCAAGTCAAGACCTCAGTCACATATACTGTCAAGAGTTCAGGTGAGAAAACAATCTCATCAATCATTTTAAGTCCTCATAATGTCAGTAACTCTAAGGACTATTAGTATCATTGAATCAGAACAAATGAAGGAACAAAAGCTTCTTTCAGTCTGACAAAAGAGAAACTCTGAACTAACGTTCATGTTTACAGCTCAAGATAAAACAACGACAGCAGTGATTCCAGTCCACATCACAAACTCTCAGGATCCCTCGACTACAAACACACACAAAACTACAGGTACATCATCACTGTCTTTCTCACATCAGTGTTTTGCAGTGCATAATGCTAGAGTTATCTTGTTTGTCAACTAAATAAAATATGATTGTCAATTTCTATGATTAATAAGAGCTAATATTCATCTTTACAGCTCAAGCTGATTCAGTGACAGCAGTGATTCCAGTCCACATCACAAAATCAACTACAACAACAGCAGTAACTTCTACACGAGGTACAGTCAAAAAATAATAATAATATTGTTTTACTGTTGTCAGTTTTACTGAATCCTCTCTTGTCCGTGTTATTTAAAAAAATGCACGTAATCTTTTAAATTAAACTGAAAGAGTTGTTTTAATTAAATAAAGTGATGAAAATTACATGTTATATTTTGCATTTTTGAGTAAAGGTAAAGACCTGTTTGTGTTTAATGTTCAAATGTTGTTTCTGGTGTTTTGAGGAGTTTGTGTTATGTTGAAGTTTTGTGGTTTTCATTGTGCTGAAGGGTGGAGCTCGTGGTTTGGTTGTAGATGATGACGATGGTGTTTGTTGTTTAATGCAGTGAACATGGAAGGGCTGATGTTAATGCAATGATAAACAGTGTTTTATTTGTTCACTGCATATGATCTGTTAGCTGCAGATTTTAACTGAAGTCAGTATGATTAGCTGGTTTTGTGATTGTAACACTTTAAACAAAGAGCATCAGTCTGAAAAAAACATTGACTAAGCTCTACTAAAACTAAATGTTTCATTTTAATAACATGTTCATTTTATAACATAACATTGTCAGGTATAAAAAAAAAAAACATACACGAGAGAGAACTTTTTTTTTTGTTTTTGTTACTGTTTTTTTTTTTTTTTACCTTCAGAGTCTTTGTCCAATTTTCTTAAGTTTCTCTACTTCAGGCATCTTAATTCTGGATTGTACACTCTAAAAATGCTGGGTTATTTTATTTTTTTTCTACCCAACCGCTGTGTTGAGCCTATTGGCTCATATGCTGGGTTGTTTTTTCCAGTGTTGGGTAGTTTTTGCCAAGACGAAACAACTCAACGCGCAATTACTTCAACACAGCTGTTGAATTACGGTCAGAGCACAGGCTTTTTCATCCTCTACAGGAGGGGCCTGTTCTCAGTGCTGCCTAATTGGTGCACTTCTTCAGTGAAATAAAGGTTTGTAAACATTTTATTTTATTTATAAACTCTTTACTGTGCTGTAAATAATATTATTGTATGCAGTGCAACATACAAGAATGAGATTTCAGTCTGTTAAATGAGTTTTGCATGATGGAAATGTAATTTTTCTTGCATAATATTATATATATATATATATATATATATATATATATATATATATATATATATATATTCATTATAATATTGAATTTAACTTATTTTGTTGTGAAAGTGTCTTCTCTAATGTCAGTACTGTTTGTTTATGGGAAGGTTATGGATTCAGTCATAATATATTTCAACTATGAGTGAAACATGAGGTGACGGCCTGACATTCACAGTTCCCCCGGTGAACAGCAGCCCATTACGACTCAGATTACAGAGAACAGTTGAATACACTTGAATTAAAATTTTTAATCATTACATTGAATTAAATCATTTTTTATTTTTAAAATTTTTGTTAAATGAATTGAATGTATGTAATATTGTAATATATGCTGTATCCACTCAAATAAATTCAGTTTGTCTTATATTTTTGTCCATGGGTGTTATTGTCCTTATTATGAAAAGTTCACCTTTTGATTATTGTTGTGGTCTCTAGTAATTTTGTGTTTGATTTTTAATTTCCATTTTTCCTTGACCTAGCTTTTTCCTGTGTTGCCTGATTATGTCATTATGTTCACCTGTGTCTTTTTAATTATCTCGTTGGTCTCTTATCATTTAAGTCCTGTGTTCTCCTGAGTTCCTTTGTCCTGTATTAGTTTGAGTTAATGTGTTTGTGGTTTCATTCTCCTGGTTATGCTCCAAGTCTTTGAGTTTAAATTGGAATTAAAGACTGTTATTTTGATTACTCCTGCGTTGTGTGCTTCGCTACTGCCACATACCGTAACAATTTTCTTAGCAATATGCTATGTACACTAAGTGCAAATAGCTATAGATTCTGTTTATACCACTGTATGTTCAAATAACAGGGATGTCTGCTATTTATAATACTTATTCCAAATAGTGGTGATTATATAAACCTCAGTATTTTAGTACATTATAAAACAGTATGCAATAATAACCTATTGAGTGTAAATTATCATTTTAATTCAAATTATTAAATTGATGCAACTGTATTGGGACAATAAAGCCCTCCCTACGCTCACCCTAACCCTACCCGAACTTTTTGATTATTTATTTTTTTGATTATTTATTATTTATTTATTTTATTGATTATTTATTATTTATTTTTATTGAAAATAAATGCCTTTCCAAAGTGGTTTGAGATTTGAAAAGGGAGAAAAAAGGTCGGTTAAAGGTGATCACAACAAGAAAACCGCAGCACATGCCTTATCACCTTGTAACGGTGGGAGTGAGACGAGAGGCAAGCAGATCCATACGCAAGCTTTTATTCATTGGGCGAGACAAAGACATGGTTGTACAGGCAGAGTAGACAACAGCAAACAGGTATATACGGAGCGAGACACAAGAATAGTCCGAGAAGCAGGCGTGGGTCGATCCGTGGCGAACGTAATACGAAGGGGGGAAAGGAAAAGGGGTGGTCCAAACAAATGAGCAAGAGTCCAAAAGGCAGGCGGCGAGACAGACGAGACGAAATGGCCAGGCGAGAAAGCTAAACACAGGGAACTCGGGACCTAGGGAACTAGGGAACGTACACGAAACAACAATGAAAACACCACAATACTCCTTGAGTAACAGGGGGAAAGTCCGGGGTTTATATAGGGCACCTGATTGGCCACAGGTGTTGATGCAATCAGCGCGATGGGTGACAGGATACGTAGTCCGGGGTGTAGTGTAACAGTCTGTGTGAAGTGACAGAGCGAGAGCAACATCTGGTGGTGAGCGGACCGAAGGTCACCGACCAGATTCATGACACACCTACACTTTTTTAGTGCTGACTAGCACAATTACACGTTGGTGGGTGGAGTTAATGTAAATAGCTTCTGCCGACAAGGTGGGCTACTTGCACTGTGCGTAAATAGAAACTCCATTTTTTTCATTATTATTAAAAATGATAACAAATATGCAAATTACTAAGACAATGGAACAAAAACACAAATTAAATAAACTTTTTTTTTTCAGATTTATTTAACATAGACAGAAATTGAATAATCAAGTGTATAACTAAAACACTACATAGTCTTCACTGTATGAATCAAAGGTAAATTGATTTTTATTAAAGATCCAAAAGTGACACATACATCAGCAGGTTTATTAGACTTTTGTGCCTTTAAGACTGATTGCACATTTAACACATAACCGACTGTGTTTATGTGAATAAACAACGCGTCAGGTTTTTTATGTAATTTTGTGTGTATTTGACTGTTCAAGTGCAATAAGACATGAAAGAGATGTAAATTTGTGATTGTGTGCTGTTTGAGAGAGATGTGTTCTGTATGTGCTTCAGCTGTGTGTCAGTCAGTGCCAGCACTGAAATGAGTTATTCATTGTACTTAATAACTCTATTTAACATCTAACACATCCCACTCTCCATTTTCTTCTTCATTAATGATTCTTCATCACTCTTAGGTGTATACAAAATTTGCCATAAAGTAACCACCCAGCCCTGTAACACGTCTCTTCTCAACAACTGCCACTGTAAACACTGATAATGAAACACAAACTGCATGTCATGTAATGTTATTCCCTCTTTCCCCGTTGAAGAAATACTCTTAAGACTCGGGTTTTGATACCAAAAGCTAGACTTTATTGCTGAAACAATCAAGCCAAGTTTTCTATAGAGAACTCATTTGGCCATAACCAGAGAAAGGTATCCACCTTTTTTTTCAATGCGGAAGTAAGCTGTTTTCTGGTAATGTGTTAGACGTCCGGTTCATAATCTGCCATAGGAAAATAACGAGAAGAATATCGAAGTGCAGTAAACGGTAAAACTGTTTGCACTACAAACCAATGTGTTCATAATTAAAATAATCAGATAAGAAGATAAGATAACCAGTTTGCAATATCAAGCAGCAAAACAAGCTTTTTGTGCAGCTAAAAATAGCTGAAAGTGGATGAGACTGGAAGTCAGACACAAAAAATTTACAAATGCACCACTCTTATGAGAAAAATAAGGTGGATATATAGGAGGCTTTTCACGCATACCTGTCACATCGAATTATCTGGGGGTCCAGATGTTCCTCCTTATCATGGCCTCTTAGTGGGCCTCTAAAATAAAATGAGACATAGCTCTGCTAGTGGGGCCCTAAAAAAAAAAAAAAACAAGAGACATGCTTGTGCAGCACAGTTAAATGAATAATAGAACTATAAGGTAACTATAAGGTAAAACAATTTTGTACATGATTCCTTATATTTAAAATAGTAAAATAATTAGTACATGATTCTGTTAATTTATGGTTAATAAAATCTTCCTCAGTATCAACCCATAACACATCAGATTCATCATCATTTTCACACATTAGTTTTTCTCACAAACTGGTTTAATCATCACATCAGATCTGTCAGATTATGAGTCATGAGCATAACGTTTTATTGTTTGATGTAACTCTCAAAATAATCATAACTAGTAATGCCCGATGCCCTGATATGACTATTTATTTAACCGATCAGTATTGGCTTTCCTAAGCCTGTCCAGTTTGGAACTTTAAGGGGGTTTGCAACCGCCATTAAAAGGAAAAGAAGACGCTCAAATGTGCATTTGTAACGCATGATATAATATTGTTCATGTAAATGTTTATATCAATAGCCCATTTTCATAATTGTGACCACACAGTCTTACGATGTCTAGCTTATCAAACAGTCATTAATTTTGTGGACCTTAGTCATTAACTTTCCAACACAGGAAGTCAACATAAAAGTTGATGTAAATATGTGACCCGGGACTACAAAACCTGGGCTGCGTTCACTCCGACAAAACAATGCAAAATGTTTTTTTCTGAACTCTGTTCTGATGATGCAAGAGTTGCGACTATGGCAGCTGAGAATGTCATTCTTTGTGTTCTTTTTGAAGATTTTTCAGAGCCTGTTGAAATCGGTATAAATACGTGTTTAATACTGCAAAATTTGCTCAATGTTATAGTCACTGCCCTTGCCATCCAAAGTAAAAGAGAACATCCCAGTCAGGTGAAGGGATTTGTGGAAACGTCTTAGTTACGTACGGTAACCCTCGTTCCCTGATGGAGGGAACGGAGACGTTGTGTCAAGTGTACGACTCTAGGAGTCGCCCTTGGGAGCCCAAACACCTCTGATAGTTTAAGAAAAGGCCAATGAAATTGGGTGTACAGATTTGCATAGCTGGCCACGCCCCGGACATCCGGGTATAAATAGGGCAGTCGAAGCGTTTCAACTCACTCAGAGGTGGTCCAGAATAAAGTATAAAGTGAATATCATTAGTGAAGGGACCTGAGGTGGGCCCCACCCTAGAGGGACTACCAAACTCAGAACCTAGAGACAGGCAGGTCTCAGGGGAAACACCACACCACAGAGAGTTATAGGTGGAAATTATACACATGGGGCCACATGATGAGCCACTACATATGGGGCACAAATCCAACCAAGAGATAGCAAGTAATCTTACCTTGTGTTGGATATTTGTAGTGAGTTCCTCCGCTAAACCCAGCTATGACCAGAAATGCCAAGTGATGGAGAGGATGTTCAGGATTCACGCCAGGAAACCTACTGAAACTAGAGAAGCATAATCGTCGTGAGGGGAAGCGCTTAAGCAAGCACTACACCAAACCAGAGTGCTGAGTCAAAGGGCTTGCGTTCAAGACTCTAGCAGATACTGGTTTCATGCGCAGGTTGTAAATCTGGTGAGTGTATTAGGTGTAGCCCAACCTGCAGCTCTGTAGATGTCTGTTAACGAGGCCTCATTCGCAAGAGCTGCCGAGGCAGCGATGCCCCTGGTCGAGTGGGTTCTCACTCCCAGTGGGCAGGGCAAGCCTCTGGCCTGGTAGGCCGTACAGATTGCATCCACAAGCCAGTGGGAGATCACTGAATGTTGACGGAGAGGGCTTGAAGATTTCCCGCTCTTAACAGAGGTGAGCGCAATCGGGGAGGCCGTCTCCATGGAGAGGGCACAGAACCAACTGACTGAAGGGGCTCAACAGATCTTACTGTAGGCCAGAAGGACCAAAGACAGATCAAGAGGGAATGTGGTGCAACCAGGGAGGGTTCAACTTCCGGGTACCTCTAAGGAATCTGATAACAAATCGTGCCCCACCGATCTGCCTTCTACCAAGTCACAGTAGCTGTACATGGACCTTGGTGTAGAAGCAGAAAGGTGCCTATCCAGGCCTCCTTGGAGGAGGTATAGCACAGATTTGATGCCGCAACCCTGTGGGTTCTACCCTTAGGAAGAACACCTGCACCATTTCCAGGACATGTCACCGCCTGGTGGAGGGGGCTCAGTCCTGTATAAGGTGCTTACTACTGCAGGTGGAAGGTTTCTGGAGGCTTCCTGGTTGCGTCCAGGGACCATAGAAGAAAGTTCCAGAAATCTTCATGCACTAAAGTATGATTTTCCTATTTCTGTTTTGTTTTAGTTGTAACATCAACTACAGCACTGAATCCAAACACCGCACCAATGTCTCTGAATCAAGGTCTGTAATTCACACTAGAATCAAGTGTATTGAATCCTCATGAATCCTCTGAACTTTTTTTTTTTTTTTTTTTTTTGTCTTTTTCATGTTAAATAAGGATAATTATGCTCTTAAATTTACTATTTTATTTGTAGTTTGATGCTTTTCTACATATTGTTAAACACAGTAATGTTGAATGTCTGCCTGTGTATCATCTCAGTGATTGTGATTGTGGTCGGCGCTTTATTCGCTGTTCTCCTTCCTGCTCTGATTCTTTGGCTGATTCGGAAGAAAAGAGTTGGTAAGTTTTTTAGAATTTTATCATATTCTGGTAAAAAGACCAAAACATCTGACAAAGTATTTACAGATCAAATGAGAAATCAATGAGTTAACACAAATAATGTTTCTATTCTGCAGCACTAGAATTCTGTTAGACTCTTTTATAAATCAATTGGTTTGTGTGTTTGATCATAACTATTCCCATGGCATTATTTTTCAGGTGTCAGAAGAGCGACTGATGACTCTGTGGTGAGTTTTGTAGGTTGATCATGAGCTGTTAGTGTCCATGAGCTCCACAGACGACTGACTCTGAAATATCACACTCTTATTAGTCACATCAGATCAGGACAAGTTACTGTATTTCTACTGTTTCTGCTCTAAAGCTCACAGATATAAATAAATATAATGGAACCAGTGACACAATGAACATTTCTATTCATCCTGTGTCCAGTGAACAATGTTTCATCTTCAGCAATGTGTGTATATTTCATATCTGTGAATATTTGACAGTTACTGTGGTAATTTTCCTGTCATGTTACAGTAGGATCCCTCATCCTAACCTCATGTCTGTATAATAGATTTTCACTAAACCTGTATGTTTTACACATACTTTACTTTAACATTTGCAGCTCCTGAGATAAATAATTATTCTGCTTCACACAGTAGTGATGGATGGGCCTTTAATAACTTATTTTCATTGATGTTTAGGAGCAGACAGATGTAACTTATACTGAAGTTACCGTGAACATGAAAAACCGAGCCAAAAAGAACAAGGTGAGCAAACACTTCCTCAACATGACCTATATCGGTTTTATTATATGCTGTTCTTCTAAATGTGTCTTGAATTGAGCTCAAACAACATGCTGTAATAGTTGTGTGTTAAAACAGTAACTGTGATGTTGATTCAGGTTCGCTGTGATGATAAAGTGACTTACGCTTCCATCAGAGGAGCAGAAGCTGGAGCTCAGGAAAACTGCAGTCAACTTTATGCCTCTGTGAACAAGAACCATCACAAATCAGACAAATAATTATACAAAACCACATATTATATAATTGACTCTTAATGGTTTTGTTCAGTGCCATTATAAATACTTTCAGTGTCCTTTACATTTTAGCAAACAAGCTCTGATTCATTAGTTGTTATTGATTATTCTGGTTGTTATTTTTTTTTTTGTTTGTTTGTTTTTTTGTACAGTACCTGTCTGTGTGTCTTTGTGTCTTGTGTCTTTATAAGTATCATTAATTCAGGCTTTGCAGGCTTGCACAAAGTAAAAAAAGAAAAAAAAAAATGGAGGACAGTTTTATTCTCATTAAATCATCAAGGGCTGGCTGTTTAATAGTAATCTGGTTGGATTTCAGATATCGGATTGAATCAAATAAAAAAAAAAAAAAACAATATGAATTTGGATTAGATTACAAAATCCAATATTGGTTTTGATGGGGATCAAATCATCTGTTCAAGTTGTTCAAAACGTTTTAGTAAGATTGTGATGCCTTTGATCCAAAAATTTTGATGATACTGATCCCAGCAGAAGTGCACTAGTAATCCAGATTTGGTCATCTGAAAAAGTGTGTATCTGGATTATTGTCATCCAGTCCAATTTTTTCCAGGATCTGATTCATTGATCCTGGATAGCGAAATAGGATTTCCAAATCCATTCTGATCCAGATTAAGCTTTTTGAACAACTGGCCCCAATTGTTACGAGTGGTTAATTAACTGCCAGCTTGTACTAATTATGAGAACAGTCAAAGCTACATGATGATGTAAGTGTTTATCAGAATATCACACATTGATCATTTGGTATGTGAATTGTTTGAGCAACTGTTTGTAATATTACATTTTATTTGTCAATAATAAAACAGCCCATGTTAAACATGTATATGTATGGTGAAATTTATTGTCCATCATTGTGCAAGCTATAGGTGAAGATAAATATTTTATTACTATTGAATCTGCCAGTTTTTCTAAGTGTCAACTGATTATTAAACATCAAACACAACTACGTTTACACAACTACATCTGTGTCTGTCATGTAATGATTTTCATGAAGCTTAACTGCAGACCAAGACAACGGCACACAGAGATAAAGATTCTTTAAAATATGCCAGTGAAAGTATAATTCTGTCTTTCTCCATGTCTAAATTGGTCAAAGCAACACACACATACTTTTTTATCCTCTCAAACCTTATGATTGTGTTTTGTTTTCTTTGTGTTCTGGGCACCAAACCCCAGTTTATCCCCAGGTGTTACAACAAAAATGGCTGCCCACTGCTCTGGGTGTGTGTTCACAGTGTGTGTGCAAATGCATATTTTCCAGTTCACGAAACACCCCCAAATGTTGTTCTAACCAGTCAAACACTTTTATGTAAACAAAGAATTTCATATTGTTGAAATGTTAAGGCTTTGTGAGTTCCCAGCATGCACTGCAGCATGAATAAATTATGCAGTGACTGTTATATGATTATTGGTTTGCTGATTTAATTTTAACTTTTTGTTGTTGTTTTGTCATTATTGTTAGTTATTTGTTGCACTGCGATGTAGTGTTGATTTTGTCAGCGAAAATTATGACTAAATATCGTCATCAACAAACCTTTATCACGTGACGAAAACGAGACGAGACACAACAAGTGTGTTCGACTTAACGTGGTGCTGCGCAGCTCGATCAAATTCTGACTTGAAGCAGTGTATGCCGGTTAGAAATTTTGTCCGACTTGAGACGGCGCCGACGCCTCGTGACTGTCACGTGTGGCATCAAAGTGCCACGATAGCGATTCGAGAGCAGCGACTGACTCAGCCGGCGCAGTTTCTTTAGAGCTCTGATGACCACATGGCTGTTTCACGATTGGCCAGATTCACCGCATGACAATGATCACGTGTGTTTTGGGTTCATTCTAACATCTTCAAAGTCCAGATGGCGCTGTATTAAGCAGTATATGAAACGTATTTCTGTTGCTCATGAAAACACTTTTGAAAAGTCTGTGTATTTGATAAATATTGCATTTAATTCACTTCATCTGTGAGAGTGCATGCAAACACCGCAAGAGCGTCACTAACGAGAGCAGAAAGTGTCCGACTTCACGCCTCCGTTTTCAACTCCGCCCCCCGACTGCTCTCGGCTACTCTCGTTGATCGCCGTCTGTAGCCGTAGATGAAGTCGAACACACCTATTGTAAATGCTGATCATGTGACGATGACTGTAATTAAATGTATAATGCAATATTGTTGACGAATAAAAACGAGACTAAATGTGGTTTACAAAATAAAAACTATGCTAAAATGTCTCTTCATTTTCGTTGACCAAAACGAGAAGAAACGAAATGTTATAACGTTATTTCGTTTTGTTTAGTCGCGTTATTATTATTATTATTTCACAGTATTTCTGAAGTGGGCTGCATCAGATCACACTGCACAGACGCAGGCGATGTCACTTCCTCAAGCCCCATTCGTGGCATTATTTAGAAGACGACAACAAACAAGTTAAGTTACCTGACTGACTGACTCCATGTGTACTAAGCATCAGTGTCGGGAGTAACGCATTACAAAAGTAATAATATTACAGTAGTATATTACTTTTTGCTGTAACGCAGTAATATAATGCATTACTAATGAAATTTGGGTAATACTATTACTCGTTACAATCTCAGTAAGTAAGTTACGACAACATATTTTAACTCAAAATTAAATGGTGAATTTACCAACACCGCAAAACAGCACAAGAGAAAAAAATCTGCGTGTGAAATGTCTATTTCTTGTTGCTGGAATTCGATGGTTAAGATGACTGCCGAGACGGATTCTGCATGTGTGAGATGGACACACTCCCGTTTTATTCATTTCATCAGAGAAAATAATAAGAATGCATAATCAGGTGTAATCTATGTGCGACACCAAACTCTCAACAAGGAGAAATTGAACGAATAACTCCTGGAAACACTTGGATTGGTGCCACTGACGTTAAGCTAACAGAGTCTGCGGGGTCGGAGAAGAGAAAGAATGCGGCGGACGAGTGTAGACAAGCAACAAAAAAGTTAAAATAACTAAATAACTAAAAAATAACTAAAAATAACAAAATCTGTTTTTATTAAATCATAGTCTATATATAAAATGAATGAATACATGAAATATATTTAACTTAAATAGCCTAATTAATAGTGTTGGGTTTGAGTCCACCTAAGTCGAGTCAGAGTCGAGTCCCAGTCTTTAAACAGTTGAGTCCGAGACGAGTCCGAGTCCAAAATAGGCAGAGTCGGACTCAAGTCCGAGTCCCAAAGGGCCGAGTCCGAGTCAAGTCTGAGTCCAAGGAAACACTACTGTTTGTCAGTATCTTAACATTGTTTTAACCCAGGGGTACCCAAACTCGGTCCTGGAGTGAGGTGTCCTACAGATTTTAGCTCCAGCCCCAATTAAACACACCTGAACCAGCTAATCAAGCTCTTACTAGGCATACTAGAAACCCCCTGGCAGGTGTGTTGAGGCAAGTTGGAGCTAAACCAAGGACCAGGACTGAGTTTGGGAAAACGCAATGTCAGTTGAAATGTAAGAAAAGCAAACCTCTAGTGGATCTTGCCATTTTGATTTTTGATTTCACAACAGCTCATAAGTGTCCATGCTCTGCTTAACAAACTTATAGTCATGTAACAGAAGTTATGGCTGACCTATGTAATGTGACATATTTTAGAGTGAAACAGGTTTTAGAAGGTGAAAAATTATAGGGTGGGACTTGACTTTATTCATCGATGTAGTAAATGTATAAATTCAAGGGTGGGGGTAAAGGAGTAGGTATCTTGGTGAATGGAACCTTAAGAGCAGAAAATGCACCTCTTTTATTTCTGATTGTGGCTGTCTGTGGCTGTGAGGTTGTGAGGGATAAACCTATAGTCTTTACAATGACACACACTGTGTATAAAGCCCTACCTATACTTTCCATAAGTCACAGCCAACTCACACCTGTTTTATTTTTGAATGCATTTATAGTTATTAATTACAATAAATTACATTATATAAGGAATAATTGATGATGGGCCATTTAATTATTAAAAAATCATGCACACCCAAGGTGGTTTTGGACCCATAAAAACTCTTGCTGCAAAGATGTTAGAAAAATTATTTTTCTTTCAAGCTAGAAACTGCCACCATGTTTAAATAATAATAATTTCAATACAGAAAAAAACTAATCAACTAATGTAAGTAAAACATTCTCAAGCTCAAGGCAAGTAAACACTTCAAGTATTATAAATATATTAATCAAAAATACAAATGAAATAATATTTTTTAAAAATAGAATCTTTTTTCCACTCACGGCTTATAAGTTTTTGCACAGTGCTGAATGTTGCTTGGTCACGAATCCTCTCATTACAACACACAAAGTGTAGAATAATTTGAGGTTTTTTTTTTTTTTTTCATTTCATTAAGTAATAAATGTTCAAATAAAACACTGCAAAATCTTCACTGTATACATTAAAGATGATTTTTATTACAGTTAATAAGTGATTCAGTCAAGAACAGTGAGTGATTCTTTTTTTCTTTTTGTGATAGAATGACCTGAAGAAGTGAATAATAACTAGGCGAAAGGGGCCATGGGGTGGCTTTTGTCAACAAGTACATTTTTATTCAGACACATCAAAAATATTAAAACATCACATCACTGATCTTTAATGCAAATACCCACATGAAAAAAAAAAAATAAACATCAAAAGAAATAAATAAAAATAACAAAAAAGAAAACCAACCACAGATGGCCACAGGTTAACTAGAAAGTGAAAACAGAGATGGTACAGGAGCAGGAGTGTTCTCACAGCAGTCAAGCTCACAGCAATCACACAGCAAATCTAAAAAAATAACTAAAAAATAAAGTGATCAACCCACCACACAAAAACCCAGCCACCTCACCACTGCCATCCACACAGTGAGGTCAACTCAGTGGCCACCGCTGGCGTAAGAAACCAAACCAAACCTACAGAAGAAAAAAAAAACAAAAAAAACAAACAACTTAATTAACAGTGGGCAATGCAGATGACAAACACAAGTCAGCATCAAATCACAATCATCATAAACCCAGTTTCTTTGGGGCCTAACGTCTCCTCTGTCACTCTGGGCCTCCAAATTCACGTAACAAAAGTGATGAACAAACAATATATTAAATCTAAAGTAAATGGTAACCGTGCATCCCTGAAAGGGAAAACACAGTCTATTACAACAAAATATAAAAACACATAAATTAAACAAAATACACCCACTATAATTACTACACAATTTAAAAACATAAAAAATACTCCCTTTATAAAAATACAATACCTCTAACATTCACTATTTCGACTGGGACAGACAACGAACAGTCAGGAAATAATTCAGCCACAACACTAAAACAGAAAAACAAATAATATTAAAACAAACTCCTAAAAACTAGATCATCAGTATTACAACACTACCTCCTTGATTGGTGCATCATATGTTCAGTTCTTGACAAAGTTCCGGCAGTATTTAACGTAAATGCTTATCTGCTGCCATTCCTTTACCGCGGTCAAGTGAGCCGCCATCTGCGAACACCCGGTCAAATGAGCCGCCATCTGGAGTTTGCTGCACGTCTATTAGTGGAATTACGGTACGGAGACACGAAGCGCCCAAAAAGGCTGACGAACAACTATATTTCAGCGGTTAAAAATTAAATGTGCTCGGAAATAGGAGAAAAGTATTTACAAAACGTATTTATATTGTACATTAGAAGATACAGTTATATTACATTCCAATAAATTATACTGTGCAGTTTTCTGGAAAAATAAATAAAGTCTGTGTACATTCTAACACTTAGTATTTGCTCCTTTTTTTTCTACATGCATTGTTAAAATTTCTTTAGAGTTACCATGAACATTTCAATAAATTCTTTTTCTGAACAGCCATGTCTCTATCTGTGTAAATTCACGGATGTTTTAGTGTTCACGATGTTTTAGTGTAGAATTTTACAGAAAGTGAATGGCAGTAAGCATTATATAGCACTCATCAGTTCTTCACATTTATGGAAAAGGAAAGGAAATTACGTGACGTGTGGCCAAGTATGGAGACCCATACTCGGAATTTGTGCTCTGCATTTAACCCATCCAAGTGTACACACACAGTAGTAGTAGTAGTAGTGAACAAACATGCCTGACGCCCTGACCATTAGGCCACGGCTGCACCGTGGATTTATGAGCGTGACAGATATGACAATTAAGTAACAAATGCAATTTGACCTGTTACTGAATTGTCATATCTGTCAAGTTCATGGGTCCATAACTTCAAAATGCTGTGGTGGAAATGACTGTAATTTTGTGTGGTGACAGTCAAGAGACTTGGGAATAAGCTGCCAGTGGAATTTTTATATCACACTCAAAGGAAGCTGAGCTATAGCGCCACCAATTGGGCCAATGAAGCAATTGACCTGTTACTGAATGTCATATCTGTCAAGTTCATGGGTTCATAACTTCAAAATGCTATGTTGGAAATGACTGTAATTTTGTGTGGTGACAGTAAAGAGACTAGGGAATAAGCTCCCAGTGGAATTTTTATATCACACTCAAAGGAAGCTGAGCTATAGCGCCACCAATTGGGCCAATGAAGCAATTGACCCGTTACTGAATGTCATATCTGTCAAGTTCATGGGTTCATAACTTCAAAATGCTGTGGTGGAAATGACTGTAATTTTGTGTGGTGACAGTCAAGAGACTTGGGAATAAGCCCCCAGTGGAATTTTTATATCACACTCAAAGGAAGCTGAGCTATAGCGCCACCAATTGGGCCAATGAAGCAATTGCTGAATGTCATATCTGTCAAGTTCATGGGTTCATAACTTCAAAATGCTATGTTGGAAATGACTGTAATTTTGTGTGGTGACAGTCAAGAGACTTGGGAATAAGCTCCCAGTGGAATTTTTATATCACACTCAAAGGAAGCTGAGCTATAGCGCCACCAATTGGGCCAATGAAGCAATTTGACATGTTACTGAATTGTCATATCTGTCAAGTTCATGGGTCCATAACTTCAAAATGCTGCGGTGGAAATGACTGTAATTTTGTGTGGTGATAGTCAAGAGACTTGAGAATAAGCTCCCAGTGGAATTTTTATATCACACTCAAAGGAAGCTGAGCTATAGCGCCACTAATTGGGCCAATGAAGCAATTTGACATGTTACTGAATTGTCATATCTGTCAAGTTCATGGGTCCATAACTTCCAAATGCTGTGGTGGAAATGACTGTAATTTTGTGTGGTGACAGTCAAGAGACTTGGGAATAAGCTCCCAGTGGAATTTTTATATCACCCTTAAAGGAAGCTGAGATATAGCGCCACCAATTGGTCCAACAATGCAATTCGACCTGTTACTAATCTGTTATTAATGCCCAGTCCACATTTACATATGAATAAATATAGGTTTATCTTTTAAAAGGTACAGTAAACACACACACACACACACACACACACACATATATATATATATATATATATATATATATATAAACAAATGTGGACAATGTACATAGATATATACAGTGCAGTGTACAGTAACCAACAATGCAATGGCTTAATCAGTTTAATTCACATTCATTTGTATAATGCATTACACATCACATTTTTTTTTTCAGAAACCAGAATAGTATTTATAAGAGTAGGTATCAGAAAGAACAGTTGAAATCTAGTAGAAATTATAGTACTTATAGAATCTAGTAAAAATTATAATATTTACAAATTCTATTTATGCATTAAGCAAACTTCGATTGCATTTTAAAACAATGAAAATGCCATAATTTTGTATCTGGAGTCCTCGCAGGGGTAGGTGTCATCTATTCACAGGTGCTGGGCCATATTAAGTCTTCATAAGAGGCTAGATTTAAAAAAAAAAAAAAAAATCGTTTTACATGTTCAAAGGATGATACGTTCAATAACTAACGAATAATGTTAGAATTATTTGAATAACGAATAATTAGATTTCATGTTGACAGCCCGTTTTCGCTCTTATCTCAGTGTTATTTACATTTAAGAATCGTTTATTGTTCGTATTTGAAAAAGAGACGGTCCCTAAGTCGAGCGTGAGTAAGAAGCTAAGGAAGGCGGAAGTGTGGCGTTTTTAAGGTGGAACGGATAGGTCAATAAGAAGCTGCGAATAAGAAGCTGGATGCAGCCTGGTAGTAAAACTTGATACAGACAGAGTCTTGGGCATTCTGAAGAGGAAATTACAATCATTTCTACCAATAATTTCCCATGTCTCTTGACTGTCACCACACACAATTACAGTCATTTCCACCATAGCATTTTGAAGTTATGAACCCATGAACTTGACAGATATGACATTCAGCAATTGCTTCATTGGCCCAATTGGTGGCGCTATAGCTCAGCTTCCTTTGAGTGTGATATAAAAATTCCACTGGGGGCTTATTCCCAAGTCTCTTCACTGTCACCACACACAATTACAGTCATTTCCACCTTAGCATTTTGAAGTTATGAACCCATGAACTTGACAGAAATGACATTCAGTAACAGGTCAATTGCTTCATTGGCCCAACTGGTGGCGCTATAGCTCAGCTTCCTTTGAGTGTGATATAAAAATTCCACTGGGAGCTTATTCCCAAGTCTCTTGACTGTCACCACACAAAATTACAGTCATTTCCACCACAGCACTTTGAAGTTATAAACCCATGAACTTGACAGATATGACAATTCAGTAACATGTCAAATTGCTTCATTGGCCCAATTGGTGGCGCTATAGCTCAGCTTCCTTTAAGTGTGATATAAAAATTCCACTGGGAGCTTATTCCCAAGTCTCTTGACTATCACCACACAAAATTACAGTCATTTCCACCACAGCACTTTGAAGTTATGAACCCATGAACTTGACAGATATGACAATTCAGTAACATGTCAAATTGCTTCATTGGCCCAATTCACATATCATTTTCCTAATGTATCTTATCTTCTTATTTTGTTGTGCTACCTCTCGACTGACCTGTCTTCCCCCGAAATGTGATGTTTGTGTATGGTCGGAGGGGTCCAATTTCAAACTGTTTCGTAACAGTGTATGTGACAAATAATAAATGAAGGATATATAAGATATATATATATATGCTATATATGCTATATAATGCATTGTGACAAATTGCCATTCATTTAAAATTGCCATTCTGTACAAATCTTCTCTGAAATCTCGTGAAACTTGATACAGACAGAGTCTTGGGCATTCTGAAGAAGTATGAATAGAAATCTTGTTGTCAGGTTTGAAGGAATTTAAAAAATGCATGTATAAATGTAAAAGAGTGGTCAGTGCAATGTCACAGACTTTGTATGAATAGAAATTTTCCTGTTAACTATGAAGACTTTTTTTGATAAATGATAAAGAACATTCTACCTTTTATCGTTACTATTTTTACAAAAGAGCACATCCCGAGTCGGGATTCGAACCCGAGACACCCGGGACGCATCGGCGGTGTATGTCTGCGTGCTGCCCACAAGTCTATCGGCATCGACATCGTTGAAGGATATATAAGAGTATATAACAATGTATATGCTATAAAATGCATAGTGACAGACTGCCGTTCACTGTACAAATTCTACACTAAAACATCGTGAACACAGAGACATGGTTGTTCAGAAAAAGAATTTATTGAAATGTTCATGGTAACTCTGAAGAAATTTTAATAATGCATGTAGAAAAAAAGGCGCAAACATTCAGTGTTAGAATGTATTTTAACAAACTTTATTTTTTCTGAAAACTTCACAGTATAATGTATTCGAAAGTAATATAATTGTATCTTCTATAATGAACAATATATATACGTGTTGCAAATACTTTTTCCCTGTTTTCTAGCACATTTAAATTTTAACCGCTGAAATATAGATGTTCGTCAGCTTTTTTGGCCGCTTCGTGTCTCCGTACCGTAATTCCACTAATAGACGTGCAGCAAATCCAGATGGCGGCTCACTTGACCGCGGTATTCCTTTGAAGTGCTATCTGCCGCGACATCAAGTCATACATAAACTACAATCAATAAAAATAGTGAAGTAATGAGAGAACACCTCTCACAAATGAGTCTTCTTACCTACCCTTCTTTACAAAGTTCAAAATCCACCGCAATATCTCCAAAATTAAAAGCGGAAGTGAAAAAGAACAAACAACCTTCACTACCTCCTTATATAACGCAGGGGCTGCTGGGACTTGTAGTGCTCAACCGATATCCCATTACAATCTGTTATTTGATTATTGTTTGATTGATATTTATGACGCGGTCGGCAGGTTTACGCTGCTGTCGCTTTAAGATCTGACACACATTTCAAATATTTTGACGCATCAGTATTTCTCCCAACTGTTCAGGTTTACTAAAGACAAAACCGACTTCATATACATGAATAATCTCCAAGACGAGCATGTGTGCAGCAATAACAGACCCTGTTAAAAGCGAAAGAGAACTCGGCATTCGCACACTGACTGAGAGGCGCGTAATGTGAGCGCATAAACCCGTCGGCTTTCAAGTAGCTACTGGACAATACTTAAAAACACATGCAAATACTGAATATCATTTTCGTGATAATGCATAGAGTCAGTGACATTTCCGTCAACTGTCTCTGGACTCGGACGGACTCGGGATATTTTCCGAGTCCGAAATGCTCGAGTCCGATCGTCCGAGTAAAAATGCACCCGAGTCCGTGACAAGTCCGAGTCGCCTAAAAAAAAAAACAACAACAAATTGTACTCGAGACCGGGCTCGAGTCCGAGTACGAGTCCGAGTACCCCAACTCTACTAATTAACAGATTAACAAAACGAAAGGAAAAGACTGAGTGACATATGCTGCTAAGTTTGGTTTGTGTGGCGCGGCGCTCGTCGAAAGTTCACGGAAAGAAAAACGAGATGACAGAAATAAAAGTAAACAAACTGTAATTTGGAATGATCTGTATGACCGAAAATGACTGAGTATTTTTTTTGTTGTTTGTTTCCGCTGTTCGATCGCGCCGGCGCCTCACGCACACACATACAGCAAACGTTGCAGCCTGTTCATTATCAGAATAAAATACAGTCAACCAAACATATACACTGATTAATTAAAATAGTGCTTACAGGGTAGTACAATCCGTGTCGTTCAGCTTGAGGTCGGGCCAAACACATATTTGCTCATGTGAGGATGTTTTTACGCGCATTAAGTACAAAGCCTGGTTTACTAATAAATAATAGCTTAGCATTCATATACATCGCGAATATGTGTGACGGTGTGGTGATGGTGGAATGATGGACACTGCAAATCAGGTTGGTGGTCACTCAAGGCTTCTTTTAATTTTCCTATCCAGACACTGAGACAAACTGAAACATACAGGACCAAAGGTTGGTTAATTGGCAGCTCAATGATGACGCATGTCAGTCAGCAGCGAAGCTTCGTGAAACTGCTGCTAATTACATTTTCTCTGAGCGAATGTGAACATACAGTGGACATAAATCTGAATAAAACATACATAAAAATAAAATACAAAACTGTACTCTTTTAGAATCACATCAATGCAGTGAAACCGTAAACTCAAGTGACCAATATTTTTGTATAACGAAAAGAAAGAACAGAAAACGCAACTCAAATGATGCAACAGTTCAGCACGTGCGGGTATGCAGCACGTGTGCTAATGCTAGCGGCTAACGATTTACACACAGAACATGACAAAAACCGAATAAAACACATACCTGAAACATACAGGACCAAAGGTTGGTTAATTGGCAGCTCAATGATGACGCATGTCAGTCTTAAAATGAAATATACAGAGGTTCAGAGTTTACAAGAAAGCTGATACACACATACACTTTGTTTTATCATCACAAACAACAACTTTAATAACTCTTTTCTGAAGTATTAAAGTTGAGCTTTGTGCTCGAAAACATTCAAAACTCTGTTAATAAGACGGAGCGATCATCAAAGCAGCTTACCAGCAGCGAAGCTTCGTTAAACTGCTGGCTAATACATAGCACCGCCCCCTGATATAACGAATGTGATTGAGCGCAGTGCAACAACCAATGGCGTGTTTCCCAATTTATGCCTGAATTTAACTAGCATTATTTTAACTCCGTTACATATGGACACATTTAATTGGATTCATCAATGAGAGAGGTAGGCTGCCTGAGAACAACGGGTTTGCTTTCAGTTTCGCTTTAAATTAGCCTAATTCGTTTAGACTTGTTTAGCACATACATATTACATATTTCATTCTTGTTTTGTTGCGAAAACCGTTCAAAAAAGCCTATAGGCTAGGTATTGTGTTTATTGTTTGTGCATTGTAACATTTTGCTTTATTTACCGGCATTATTTATAAATGTAATAATTTTGTGCTTATCTGTGTTTAACCTAAACTATAACGTTAATTTATACCTACATACCGGGAGCCTATCTAAATATGATTTTATAATTCTGTGCTATATAGACCTTATTACCCTCCACTGGATGCATAATGAACTGCAATAAACTACATTTTGGTATTTTATAATGCCTAGTCATACTTCTGTGGATATTTTGGTGAACGTAACTCAAAAGTAGTGTAACGCATTACAATTCAGAGATAGTAATATTGTAATGTAACTAATTATTTTTAAAAGACAGGAACTAGTAATATATAATGTATTTAATAATTACATTTTGGAAGTAACTTGCCCAAAACTGCTAGGCATCCCTTGTTGGCCAAATACTGTAGCTAGTTTTGTCATATAAAGTAGAATTTTCATTGACTAAAACTAGACTAAATGTCATCAGTTTCCGTCGACTAAAACTAGATGAAAATAGTCATGAATAATTCTGACTAAAATAAGACTAAAAAGCTCAGACTTTTAGTCGACTGAAACCTGACTAGACTAAAAAGAGTATGAACGTGACTAAAACTAATAAAAACTAAAATGACAGCTTCACACAAAGAGTAGACTAAAACAGGCTGCCAAAAACAACACACTTTTTTTTTTTTAGTTTGTTCAACCACTTACATCTGTTTACTGGATATCTTAGTCTTGTAAGATATTTTACAAACAAAGACAATGTTGTTTACATATTAGATTAAGTTATCCATTCAGGTTTCTACAACAGTTCACTATTTGTCTTTTGTAAATAAACAAAATAGCAAAAAAAAGACAATCAGCATTGCATGAACAGCATTGCATGTGTGTGTGTTCACAGTGTGCGTGTGTGTGTGTGTGTGTTCACTATCACTGCTGTGCGATTGGATAAATTCAGAGTGCAAATTCCGAGTATCGTCACCATACTTAGCCACACTTCCCGTCACTTCACAGTATTTTGAGGGTGGTGAGCTCACTGTTGAGGTTTATAAACATGTTATTGCTGACTGTGAGAACTCAGTTTGTTTGACCGCACGGGTTATTAAAGAAACTCAGAAGAGGAACTGGCATCTTAAAACTCACACAAAACTGATGATCTCTGAACCCAGTTTGGACTGATGGGTGTGAATTCTCACACATTCAGGCGGCGTTGACATGACACCATTTTCAACAACAACAACAAAAAACTTTTTTTTTTTTGGCTGTTAATTTACACAACAGTGCGAACAACAATACAATAGAGATTTCAAAGTGTAAGTTTTTGAAATCAATACTCCTATTGTTTCTGTGTGAACTACAAAAATACCTTCTTTCACCACAAAGTACCTTTGGTGAAACAGAAACGTCCTTCAGATGTTAAAGGTTTTTTATGGAATCATTTAGACAAAAAATTTTCTTCTATGGCATCATGAAGCACCTTTATTTTTAAGAGTGTACTGGACTGACATGCATAATAGAGCGCTTTTAGCCGTGGACAATGTATGACCACACTGTTGTCTGTGTGCATCGTCATCACTGAATCATTATTTTCCTGCTAATATCTGTAATGCACTATATACACTACCGTTCAAAAGTTTGGGGTCAGTAAGATGTGTAATAGTCTTTAAAGAAGTCTCTTATGCTCATCAAGGCTGCATTTATTTGATTAAAAATATAGAAAAAAAAAACAGTAATATTGCAAAATGTTTTTACAATATAAAATAATGTTTTTTATTTTAACATACTTTAAAATAGAATTTATTCCTGTGATGAAAAGCTGAATTTTTATCAGCTGTTACTCCAGTCTTAAGTGTCACATGATCCTTCAGAAATCATTCTAATATGCGGATTTATTATTAGAATGATCAATGTTGGATAATATCAACAGTTGTGCTGCCAAATATTTTTTGGAACCTGTGATTTTTTTTTTTTCAGGATTCTTTCATGAATAACAAGTTTAAAAAGTACAGTGTTTATTCAAAATATAAATATTTTATAACAATGTAAATTATTTATTATTAACTTTTAATAAACTTTTAATTATTAACTTAATACATCATTGGTGAATAAAAGTATTAATTTCTTAAAAAAAAAAAAAAAAAAGAAAAGAAAGAAACAATAAAAATGTACTGACCCCAAACTTTTGAACGGTAGTGTACATAAAGTGTGACTTGACCTTTGTTAGTTTGTGTGTTGTATTCATACTCTTTGTGTAAACTTTTGTCTAGTTTTAATTGAGCATGGTGGCTGTGGGTCGAACACTTTGTTTGACATTACATGTTTCCTGTAGTATTTTCAGAGCTGTGATCTCACTGTTGAGGTTTGGAAACATGTTACTGTGATCATCTCTGAACCCACATTAGACTGATGGGTGTGAATCTGGACACTTATACTGCTCTTTATGAGACTGTCTGTCTGAACACAGGAAAGAAAGACTGACAGAAAGAGAAAATGGCTGATAAGTGTCATTCTGATTTGTGTCTGCTGGGACTGATCATTCTCTCTTCACTTCTCACAGGTAAACACATTTCTACATGCTCTTTAAAGAGTTCAATATAACTATACATACAGATAAATGTTTTATTAGAGCTGGTCTGGTGTTGAGATTGTGAATGAGTTACTCTGTTCAGGTTTTATTCTTCCTGACATTCATGTTCTGATCTCAGAGTCACATTTACAAATACTGTTTTATTCCTGAATGCACTGACATCTGACACTGACAATGACCTGCTGACACAGGAATATATTTATTAATATATATTATAATAATCACTCAAATGTTCTTGTGTTTCAGGTACCAGTGGAGTGAATGATGCTCATGTGTTCATCAGTTCTGGTGAAAATGTCCGTCTGCCCTGTAATAATCATCTTCATGACTGCAAATCAACTACATGGATCTATAACAGACATTCAGCAGCAGCTGAACTGATTACTTTAGGGATAAAGAAGAAAGACACAGAGAGACATGAGAGACTGAGTCTGGGGTCTGACTGCTCTCTGAACATCAAGAACATCATAAAAGATGATTATGGATTTTACACCTGCCGACAATATGTGAATGGACAACAACAAAGAACTGACGCATGTGTTTATCTGCATGTTCTTCATGGTAATTTTATGATTATGCGGTCAATTTTAAAAGTGCAAATTTCATTTAAACTCTCATGATGATTAAAAAGTGTGTGAAGTGTGTTATTTTGTGTTTCAGTCTCTTCATCATCCTCACAGACTGAGATCAGTGCAGGCAGCTCTGTGACTCTCTACTGTCAGTTATATTCATATACTGGAGTCTCTTGTGATGATTGGATCCGTTCTGAGGGAATTCAGCTGTTCTGGGTGAATCAGGCTGGTGTTAAACTGACAATATCAGACTCCAGATATCAGGAATCAGCTGCAGGACACTGTATCATCACTCTGACTACAACACTCCTGAATGAAGATGACAACAGAGAGTGGAGATGTGAAGTTACTCTCAGAAATCAAGTCAAGACCTCAGTCACATATACTGTCAAGAGTTCAGGTGAGAAAATAATCTAATTTTTCAAGTCCTCATAATATCAGTAACATAAAGAACTATTAGTATCATTGAAGCAGAACAAATGAAGGAACAAAAGCTTCTTTCAGTCTGACAGAAGAGAAACTCAAATCAAATTTAACTGTCCAAAAAGTGCTGCAGTAAATAATAAATAAATTGAAGCTTCACACCAATGATTAACATTTTACGTAACATGACGATCAATGTTATATAATTGTCATATTCTACAGTGTGATTAATAAGAGCTAACATTCATCCTTCACAGCTCAAGCCGATTCAGCGACAGCAGTGATTCCAGTCCACATCACAAAATCAACTACAACGACAGCAGTAACTTCTACACGAGGTACAGTCAAATTTAAAAAAGAATTTTCACTATTGTCAGTTTTACTGAATCCTCTCTTGTCCATGTTACTTAAATGCACGTAATCACTTTATTTAAATTGAAAAATGTTGTTAATTGAAAATTAAGTGTTATATTATGTATATTGTAAGTGTATATTTTACATTTTGAGTAAAGGTAAAAACCTGTTTGTTTTTTTAATATTCAAATGTTATTTCTGGTCTTTTGAGGAGTTTGTGTTGTGTTGAAGTTTTGTGGTTTTCATTGTGTTGAAGGGTGGAGCTCGTGGTCTGGTTGTAGATGATGACTATGAAATAGCCATTAAAGCTTTTGTCCAATTTACTTCAGTTTCTCTACTTCAGACATCTTAATTATAGATTTTAGTAGGAACTACTTTGTGTGGAACCACTTGACACTGTTTTTTTTGTTTGTTTGTTTTGTTTTGTTTTTGGAGTATCAAACCTGTAGTGGAACATAGATGTTTTCCATGTTTAACGGCTGCTTAAAAAAAAAAAAAAAAAATGTTTTAGATGGTGCCTGATTTGTGAGAACTTTCACAATGCCATTTTTTTTTTATTTTTTTTATTTTTTTTTTTTTACATTTTGTTCTTTCTCCCCCTTTATCTTGTGTAATAATATGGGCTTTTGCACCAGAGGAACCTTTCCATAGTTCCTAAAACTATATTGGCGGAAGTTCTCACTTTTTGACATTTTCACACCTCAGGAACTAGGAATGTATTTAATTGTAGGAACTCTGTTTGAGGGAACTAAATTAGCTCCTACTTCAGAGTAGGGTGTAAATCAGGTCTATAGGAACTATCAGTGATGTAAGTGTACACTGACTGACTGAACGCATACGAAACACTGGCTACCCATTAATTTTAAAAAGCTGAGTAAAAATATTTATTCTACGAACATGGAAAACAGCGATAATAATGGCATTTATCTACCTGTTGTCTGCAGTGTTGTGTTCTTTTCTCAGCCTTGATGATATGTAACACTGCAAGTTGTCATATTAGATTTAGTCAGATTTTCATGCTCTTTTAATCTTTAAACACACGACACAAAGCAAAAACAGCTTTGCTCATGGCGTTCTCCATTCTTCAGTTATTGATGTTTGTGAATGCTGTGAATAAAAACTTTGCTTTTGGACACTTCAGAGTTTCTGCTGCCAGTGCAAATGCAACGGGAAAACGTCCTGAGGAGGGGGAAATTGGTTTTGTAGAAACCACCATGATGGCTGCTGAGTTCTTAGAACAAACGTTACGCAGTGCGAAAGCACCTAATGACATTATTAGTTAATAGCTTTACAGAAAAAACAAAACAAAAAAAAAAAAACAACAACAACAACAACAACAACAACAAAAAGAAGTTAAAACCCTTGACAGCCCATTATTAATATTTTAACCATTATATCACACACGCGATTTATAAAACTCTACTCTTCCGTTTGGCATTGTGAAATAGTAGTGATCAAAGCTATATAATGCATAAAAATGCTTAAAAATCCTAAAAGTGACATCCTACATGGGTCATACAGGCTCAAATAGACTATAATATTTCACAGTCATGATGAAACACCTCACACATCAGCAGTCTCTCACTTCACCGCTTTACACTTGTTTTATCACAATTCATCTGACCACAATAACATCAACCTGCTAATTCATGAGTTCAGCTGTAATAAATAAGTCCACTGAAGGTGAGATGTGGATGAACACAAGTGCAGTTTATTTACAGTGAAATCCAAACATAATCCAAACAGAGACTTGACTTAAACAAACTTGACATTAGCAGACTTGACTTGACTTGGCATGGCATGGCATGAACAGACTTGACTTGAAACAGACTTGGCATGAAACAGGAACAAGACCGGATACACAAACTCACCAACAGCAGGTACACACTTCAATACACAACAAGGAACAGTGGCTATATGAGGGCTACTTATTCCAAACAATGATGGTCACATGACACAAACCAACCAATGAGAAACAGACACATGACTTGAACAACCAATGAGAACATGACACACTGAACAAGGGAACCAATGGCAGGAAAACAAGAGGCCAAGGGAAGCAAGACTAGACAAGGAACATGGCTAAACTTCAAAATAAAATACATGAAAACATGAACCTCAAACAAAACCCAAACCCCACGTTACATCAGCATTGAAACATCAAAGGATTGATAAACATTTAAGCAATTAAAATGTTTTCATACAAGGTTGTAGGTTTTAGATGCTATCAGTACATAAATATTCTACATTTCAGTGTTCATGCAAATTGTCACAAAATGTCACACTTTACACACAAATATCTATAAATGAGAAAGAGATTGTATTGAACAGAAAGATTATTTTTAAAGTGTCATTAGATTATTTTTTTAGTAAATGGCAACCATCAGTTTCCTCCTGACACCTTGAGATTCATATGAAATGATAATAAATGATGGATTCATGAAGCAGCGCAAGTTCATTTATCATTTCTGTGATGTGAAGCTCAAGTATGATGATGATGATGATGAGGATGTTTGACTGAACTAACAGACATGATCACAAATTCAGGAGAAACTGAAGTCAGTGGGACTGTTGGATCATTATACAGATGTATGACACGTCTTTGCATTGTTCGTTTGCACTTTAGAATAATGGTCCACTGTTAACAAGTAACCATGCAGGAAGTAATAGGTTGTACTACATTAACACTGAGCTTAATACTACTAACTAATATGGAAGAAAGATGAGCTAAGCAGTAAGTAATAGCACATTTAGGACAAAGGTTCCTAAGTTCCTTGTTTGGTATTCAGTAATTACCAAATAAAAATATCC